>NC_090309.1:34658383-34958383 GCF_039906515.1 Pseudorca crassidens
TGAAAGAAAATAGATTGAACAGTGAAAGAGGGTGATTTGAATTAGTATGATAGTCTCTCAATGTAAATGTAATATGTTCTTTTCCAGAGACCAACTCAAAAGTCCTCTTATGGCTCCACAGTTCAAAGGTTCTATTCTGGTTTTCCTTCAGCAATTTCTGCTTTTGATACTCACACTTCTAGTAAGGCTGAGGCTAAAAGTGTTGGCCCTGGGTAGCTTCTTCTATTTCACTTTATGTCTCTCTTTTTTTCTCTGTGTCTGTCTCTTTATCTCTCTCTTTTATATTATTGCTCACTTTTTTTCTTTACTTCATTGAGAGGTAAAGTCTTGCCCATTTTATACTAATAAGAACTAAACCATTACTATCTACCATTCCTCCCAGCTCAGATGTTTGTGATGGCATACAGAATCCTATTTAGAAATATTTCCTTTCTTCTTTCTTCCTACTCTTTCTTCCCTCCCACCATCACTTCCTTCCTTCTTTCCTTCCTTCCTTTCTTCCTTCCTTTTTAATCAAAAACTTATAGACCCAAGAGAGATGGAAAGGTAGCATTATGGCACTCAAGCAAGGAAGCACTCAACAGATTCAGATGTTTGCTACATGCAGGGACTTGTACATATAAATAATTATGTTGAGGATACCAGGAGTCAGTGTTCTCACTGTCAGAGATAAGAGATACAAATACAGAAAGGGGGAAGTTAAAATAAACCCTGTGGTTTTGTATTGGTAATGAAGAGATTAGTATAAACTGTATATACTATGTATAATTTCCTAGTGCTGTCCACTAAGGGAGACTAAGGTAGTGGCAACCCAGTAGCAATAGCAACACTTATCACCCAACTATTGTTTTCTATTTACCATTCTCCACTAGAGGAACTAGGACTCCTTGGAAAAATGGCTGTCTCCAGGGAAAAACAAGATGGACTGAAATAACTTTGGGGGCCAGAATGTAAGGAAGGGCCTAAAAAAATGATAGAATCATGTCAAAAGAATACAGATATTTTCTTGAAGGAATTCTCATTGCCTAAATCTGGGACAATTTTAGCATTACAATAAATTCTGATAGTAGTGGACAATAATAATTGTAACAAAATAGGATTCTGCCGGTTTACACTGATATAAATGATAAATAGCTTCACCTTACAATAAAATGTCAACTAATAAATGAGATCAATATTATTATTTCAATTTTACAGCTAAGGAAACTGAAGCAACCTGTGCCTTGGAGAGGTTAATCAACTTTCTCTTTGTCATACAACTAGTAAGTGTTATAGTCAGGCCTAAACTCAAATCTGTCTGACTCTAGACTCCAAGTTCTTAACCAGTACATTTAGTTTTCTATTTCTAATCTTATGACTTTCAAAGCAAGTCTAGACCTCTTGGCATGATTGCTGGCTTTCTCTGAAGGTTTGGCAACAAGCTCTGTAGTTGTAAGCATGTAATGAAGCTGTGGGTCCAGTAGCCATCATTATAAACTAAACCCACCTTTCATGTTTCCCCAAACACTCCTTTGTGTCCTACTCTTTACACAACCTTCCCCAATTTGTGACCCAAATGCTGTGACTGAACATTCATACCCATAACATTTTCCAGGTTTGGATTTTGCTTTTAGGAGTTGGAATTACTGTTGATATAATTTCTTTTTTAAGAGCTCAACAAAACCTTTTTTTGAGAGAACTCAGTTAGCAGAGACCAAATTCATTCCCTACTCTCCCTCGGCTCCAAAAGAGTAGAACCAGCCAGCAACTCAGACGAGAGAACATATTTTGTAACAGACCCTCAGCAAGCTTTGTATAAGACACCAGATGCCAGCCAAAGACAACCTCTCCTCATGTCTCCCATGCTAGAACTTTCCTTTCTAATTACAGTAAAAGGTTTGCAGGCATACAGATGTTAAAAATAAAATTAGACTTGTTCGAAACAGGTTCACTCTTGAAATAGGGCAAATTAGATGTAGTCTGGGTTTTTGATACCATTTAACTGGCTGGCTAGCTAAGACTTGGTGCCTACACAGCACAATAGCGCTGACATTTAAGAAAAGGTCTTTTCGTTTGATCACATGATCCTTAAACCCACTAATTGACACGCAGCCATATGCCATTCTCCATAACACAACTTGGCAATAGCCTGCATTTCCTGCTCTGAAATATTGAGATTCTAAGCCAAATACGTGAGAGAATTAGTCATGGACTTTGTTCCTCTTTGACTTCATAAGTTAAAGGTAAGTCTATGAATGTTAATAATCACAATTACAGGTCTTGGTGCACAACATTAATGATACAGTATCGTATAGCCTAGCTTTATAACATTACAAGGTAGAGTTCTCAGCCAAAACCCACCACCACTGGATTAAGAAACTGTGGGGTGCTGAGCACTTAGGAATTTGCCAGTTTCCCCTTCCTCTATTCCTCTTTTCAACTACATAATAGATTCATTTTTTGTTTCTTAATTTTTATTGGGGTGTAGTTGATTTACAATGTTGTGTTAGTTTCAGGTGTATAGCAAAGTGAATCTATTATACATATACATAATATCCACTCTTTTTTAGATTCTTTTCCCATATAGGTCATTACGAAGTACTGAGTAAGGTTCCCTGTACAATACAGTAGGTCCTTATTAGTTATTTTATATATAGTAGTGTGTCTGTGTCAATCCTAATCTTCAAATTTATCCCTCCCCCGCCCTTATCCCCAGTAACCATAAGCTTATTTTCTACATCTGTAACTCTATTTGTTTTGTAGATAAGTTCATTTGTAGTCACTTTTTAGATTCTACATATATGATATCATATGCTATTTGTCTTTCTCTGTCTGACTTACTTCACTCCCATAATAGATAATTCTTAAAAGAAAAAAAAATATTTACCATTCACAGTGTAAAACCAAAATAAATACAATGCAAGTAAAGTGTAAATCACAAATCAGAGTGAAGTAGGTCAGAAAGAGAAAAACAAATACCGTATGCTAACACATATATATGGAATCTAAAAAAAAAAAAGGTCATGAAGAACCTAGGGGCAGGATGGGAATAAAGACGCAGACCTACTACAGAATGGACTTGAGGACACGGGGAGGGGGAAGGGTAAGCTGGGACAAAGTGAGAGAGTGTCATGGACATATATACGCTACCAAATGTAAAATAGATAGCTAGTGGGAAGCAGCCACATTGCACAGGGAGATCAGCTCGGTGCTTTGTGGCCACCTAGAGGGGTGGGATAGGGAGGGTGGGAGGGAGAGAGACGCAAAAGGGAAGAGATATGAGGATACATGTATATGTAGAGCTGATTCACTTTGTTATAAAGCAGAAACTAACACACCATTGTAAAGCAATTATACTCCAATAAAGATGTTAAAAATAAATAAATAAATAAAGCCCTATTCAGCTTTAAAAAAAGAAAAAGAAAGACGTATTTCATTTTAAGCTCTACTGATTCTTATCTTTAAGGTTTTTCAAAAATGCATTTCAAAAGGCATTTCTTAAACTGTAATAAAAAAATCAAATATAATTCTTCCACAGAAGATCTAAAATGAACATAAGTGATGCATATCTTAGAATGTAAAGTTTGTTTATGGGTTAAATAGAAAATTTTGGTTTTTCACTTGAACCGGAATACTATAAATATCTATCTCAAATAAGTGTGACTTGTAAGTTAAGGTGATATTCTTTTTTCACACCTGATGGGAAGGTGACCTAGATGATGATTTCTATCTCTTTTGTGTATTGTGACACACGGGACCTAGAACACGTGAGCTTCGGTAGTTGCGGAGTGAGGGCTCAATAGTTGTGGCTCACGGGCTTAGTTGCTCCATGGCATGTGGGATCTTCCTGGACCAGGGATATAACCCATGTCCCCTGCATTGGCAGGCAGATTCTTAACCACTGTGCCACCAGGGAAGTCCATGTCTCTTAGATTTAACATTTATAAAATGAGAAGGCATCAAGATTTCAACTGCCATATCATTTATTTGTTATATTAGTAAATACACTAGGAATTACTCTTTTAGGAACTGATCCTTAAATATACTTGCACACATGGTGTATGTATAAAGTTATTTATTGCAGTGTTATTTTTTAAGACATAAAGATGGGAGAAAACATGAGAGCCCATTAAAAAGGGACAGTCGAATAATGTACATTTATACACTGGAATTGTGTGCAGGCATCATAAAACAACTCAGGAAAAAATTGAGGAAAAAATTGATGTTGAAATGATAAGATTTCCAAGGTATTCTATTAAGTGAGAAACCAAGGCACAGAAGAGTTTACATAGTCTGTCATCATTTGTAAAATATATATATAAATTTTTGCTTTCATGTACACAAAATAGCTCTCTGGAAGAGTAAGCAAGAAATTAATAACAATGGTTTAGAGATGAAAGTTTGTTGGACCTTTATGGGGTGGATCAGATCCATATATATTAAATTTTATGCCCTAAAAACAGAGAAAACACATTTTAGTTTCCTCTAATACCTATGAAAAAAGTGACTATGGGATAGCATTTAAGAATAGTAAAAATTAATGCATATAAACTATTTTTATGAAGCAAATATATCACATCGAAGCCTTAAAATGCATAAAAAGAACAGAGCAGATCAATATGCCTATGAATATAAAAGTAAACCCTAAGTAATACATTATTAGAGGGAATCTAACAGTACGTGAAAAGAATACATATACCTGACCAAGTGGGGTTGATTGCAGGGGTGAAACAATACTGCTCTGTATTAGTACATTAAAAGGGAAAAATGATAAGCATGTCTACAGGTGCTGACAAGGCATTTGAAAAAGTTTTATATGAACTTTTGACTGAAAAAATGAACCTGGAATAAGAAAAGAAATACACAAATATTTTAAATAAAATAGGGAAAAGTAATACTTCCTAACAAAATGAGAATTGACACATATAAAATTTCAACTCTAAAGTCAATATATGCCTAATGGAAAAATACTAGATTCATTACCAGTAATATCCAGAACGCCACCAAGTGGTCAATACCACCATTATTATCTGTCACTGTTTTTGAGGCACTAGCCATTGTAATGAGGAAGGAAAACAGAGGTAAAATTGTTCAAGTTGGAAAACAGAAGGTAAAATTATTATTTTTGATGTTGTGATTGTACACATGGAAAATCTCAAAGACTTAACGATATATTGCAAACAGTAAGATAATGTACAAATGTGGATGAGTACAAAACTAATATCCCGGGACTTCCCTAATGGTCCAGTGGTAAAGAATCCACTTTCCAATGCAGGGCATGTGGGTTCGATCCCTGGTCAGGGAACTAAGATCCCACATGCCACGGGGCAACTAAGCCCGTGCACCACAACTACTGAGCCCAGGCGCCTCAACTAGAGAAAGAAAACCTGCACGCCACAACTAGAGAGAAGCTAACGTGCCGCAACTAAGATCCCGCATGCCTCAACTAAGACCTGACGCAGCCAAAAATAAAAATAAATAAATATTTTAAAAATCTGATATCCCAAATCCAGGACCTTCCTATACAAGAAGAGCAACAAATTACAAGATATCATGGAAGAAAAGATCCCAATTACAATAGCAAAATAGTAACAATAGAAGATATAAGGAAAAAGCTAGATAAGCAGAATCTGTGATATTATAATCTATAAAAGGAAAACATTAAAAATAACACTGAAAAGCAAAAGGAAGACTTTAATAATTAGAAAAGATATATTTATTCAATAATTTATGTCAAGGCTACTGAAAAGCTATTTTAAAAAACTGGATCCCTAACTTATACCATATGCCAAAATAAATGCCAAGTGGATCAAATATTTTATCATAAAAGATTAACAAAGAGGTAATAAAAAGAAAACATGGAAGGTTTAAAAACCTGATAAAAAATATCTAAAATATATATCATAGGCAATGTGATAAGTTCTTATCTATATAAAGAGCTCCTATTATCAAATAAGGAAAAAACAAGCCAATAGAAAACTAGGCGAGCAGCATGATCAGATAATTGTTAACAAAGAAGAACCACATGTCTTTTAAAACATGTAAAGTTAACCCCACTCAATATAAGAGTAACATAAAACTTACAACATAAGATGTCAATTTTTTTCACCTAAAAGTTTGACAAAATCTGAATGATTGTACACAATGAGTCTGGCAAAAGTGGCATTCTCATACAAGGCTGGTGGAAATATACATTTGCACAACCTCTATAGAATACAATCTGTCAAAATCTATCGAAATTTAAAATGCTTATTTGCTTTGACCCTGTAATTTGACGTCTAGGAACTTATCTTGCAGATACATTGACATATATGCATATACTTGTATGAATGATTGATGCTGCACTGTCATTAACAAAAATACAAAAATTAAAACTAAAATAAAACAACCAAAATCTCCATTAATAAAGAGCTATCAGTTAAGTAAATTATGGCAAATTCAAATGATATAAAACCATCCAAGTGTAAACAAGAATGAGTTAATTATATGCACTGAAATGGAAGGATTTCCTAGATAGAGTATTAGGTGAAAAAAATAAGGTATAAAAATATTTATCGGGCTTCTCTGGTGGCGCAGTGGTTAAGAATCTGCCTGCCAATGCAGGGGACATGGGTTCGAGCCCTGGTCTGGAAAGATCCCACATGCCGCGGAGCAACTAAGCCCGTGCGCCACAACTACTGAGCCTGTGAGCCACAACTACTGAGCCCACGTGCCACAACTACTGAGCCTGCGCTCTAGAACCCACGAGGCACAACTATGGAAGCCACGCGCCTAGAGCCCATGCTCCGCAACGAGAAGCCACCGCAATGAGAAGCCCGTGCAACGCAACGAAGAGTAGCCCCCGCTCCCTGCAACTAGAGAAAGCCCACGTGCAGCAACAAAGACCCAACGCAGCCAAAAATAAATAAATTAAATAAAATAAATAACTACCAGGAATCGCTTGCAATGAATAAAAATATTTTTAAAAAAATTTATCATTTGGGTAAACAAATACATAATGTTATATGAAAGTGTATGAATGTATGTTGGCAGATAATGTATGAAAGATACATAAGAAACTGATATGAGTGCTAGCCACTAGGAAGAGGAACCAGGAAACTTACTTTTCATTATTTTGAGTTTTAAGAATTATGTACCATTTACATGTTTTACCACTCCATAAATATAATTCTTTTAAAAATTTATCAGTCAAGAGACAGAACAGTGAGTCAGTTGTGGCATGGTTGTCATGGAAGCAATCTGTTCATACCATTCTTACTTCAGCTGAGTTATCCTGTATTGGGGACATTAATGTTTACTTCAAGTATATTCAAAATATTACACTGTAATCCAATATTGAAAGCAAAGATGATTGTAATAGCAAAACAAAAATAGGCATAAGACAATTAAAACTAGTAGAAATTGCTGAATCTTTTGAAATAGAACCTAGGATTTCCCAAGGTGGAGAGTTTGATGTGACTGATATAAATTTCACAAGGACCATCACTTAAGTACTCAACAACAGTCTGCCAAAAGCTTCTGACTGATATTCAAGAAAAGCTATTTAACTTTTGCATAAACCAGAGTAGTTTTCAATGTACATTGAAATCACACTGCCTGAAAGGTGCTAAGGAGGTCAAGACTTCCAGGACGAGGTATGAGGAGCAGACTGCCACCCAGACATAACAAACACTGGTGATAGAAAGTGATAGTGAAGATTAGGAGGAAGGTTTATACACCAACTTAATCCGTGCTACTGAAGAATTAGTATGTAAATTTTGGGGGAAAAAAGTGCATGTTTTGTGAGCTTTTTTGGCCAGCTGGCTACAGATCTTTGGACTGCTGCACACTGTCTGGTCTCTTGCACCTTTGGGGAAGAACCGTGGTCTCTAATTCTCTCTTTAAGCATTTGCCTTGTGCACTTATTACATCATCTCTTGAATTCTTCTCTTCCTTCTTACATTTTCTTATCAGTCCCTTGACCCAACCCATCCTCTGACCCATACCCACTGCTCCCATATCACCTCAGAGGTAGAGAATAGGCTTCCAAACCTTATTAAGTCAAGTTTCTAGAAAACCAGAGCACCTTATTCAACACTATGAATAAAATGAAAATGTTTATCAGTGATCACTGTGTTACAGATACAGTCAGACCAATACTGGGACAACAAAGAGCAAAAATAGACTTGGAGAGGAAAAAACTGTGAAATACATACATACACACACACACACACACACACACACACACACACACGAACACTCGGGGAAGGACTTCCTCTCAATCATGCCTCCTTAAACGATAATTATTCACCACCAAAAATAATTTACTATTGGTTATTATTTTTTGTTTTAACTCTTTCAGAGGTCCTTAAACCCATTCTCACTTCCTAGCAAAACCCCCTAAGAAAAAGATGTAAACTCAAATCAGATTTCCTTTATCCAATCACTGTCTGAATTTCTTCATTGTTTTATTACATCAAATAAGTCCAAGTGTCTCCAACAAGGTTGTTTCTGCACCCTTTGACTGCACAGGCTTCAAATTCCCTATAAAGATGGCTTCCTATTTAATTCTGCTTTAGTTTCCTAGCATGGCGTACCCTCATTTAGGTAAATAGCTTAATATAGAGGTGTCTCCTGTTACTATAAACTAAGAATCCTTCTCAATATTATATAACATTTATCTCCACTAAGACCTAATGAGCATTTATTTCCTATTTGCAATGTCATACATTTGAGAAAAAAACTTTTAAAAAATATTCCTAAGCCTGGGAATTTCCTAATATCTCAATATTTGATATGATACTTAAAAACCTAAAACATTTGTCTGCCGCTGCTTTTATTTGAATTTGGGATCCCATCTTTTTATGGAGATGCTTCAAATGGTCCTTTGAAGGTAAACAGATGATATGATTAACTATTTCCATTATGGAGTGGTTAAAGGCAGGGGAAGTGAGAACTAGAATCTCTCTCCAGAACTCCAGACCTGAATGTACACCGTCTACAAGGTATTTTCACCTGGTTGCCCCCAAGGGTTCTGACTTCACAGGAATTCCTCACAAACCAGTTCCTTCTCCTGACAGATTCCATTCAAGGACTGGCATCCATCTTGTAACTCCTCTGGTCTTTTTTAGCTCTTTCCTCTCTTGCCTAATAAATCCAGTAAATCATCAGTCTTGTTTGAAAAATGGTACAATGCACACATCCACCCCTCACACACTTCCACCCTACCACATACACATCCCTCTGTCTCTTTCCAATGAGATATTCATAGTCAGCCCAACAGCTCTCAGCTTAATTAATGATTTAATTTCCCTCTCAGACTCGAAGTTGCCCCCTCCAAGTTATTCTCTACATTACAACAGTCATCTTTCTTTCTGAATACATGCTTGTAATAAAAATAAAGCAGTACATTCTCTACGTTTGAAATCTGATCACGTAACTCCCCCACTTAAAATCTCTAATACAATGCATTGTCTTCAAGAGCTGAGTGAAAATTCCAGCAGCTTTAAGGCTGTTCCTGAACAAGGCCCTGCTTACATCTCCAGCCTCATGTTTTATCCCTCTGAGTCCCAGACACATCCAGCTACATTAAGTCCCTCTCAATAGTCCAGACACTCTCTCCTGCCTCTAACCCTTTGCACATGCAGATACTCCTGTTTAACTGTCTGTTACTCAACATTCAGGTCTCAACTTGGATTTCATGTCTTCCAATGGCTTTTTCCAGACCCTCCCAGCCTGACATCTCTTTCAAGACTGGGTCAATAGGTCAAGGTCCCACCTATATGCTTCTGTAATAACCTATGTTTACCTGCGTCATATGAGATATTACCTGTATTACAAATTTCTTCTTTCTTACTCTGATTCACTCAGTAAATAACGAACAACTTGAACATAAAAAATAGCCACAAACCCAGCGGAATTCTTAGCTTATAGTAGAACAACAGTCTCCTCCTCACTGATGACCACAGTCTTGACAGGCACCTTACAAAGGAAAATATCCCTTCACTGATGCCAAAGGGGTTGGTAGGCAGTAAAATTCAATGACTCCTAAGCCTTGTACTAGGATCTTCACTCAGTATCTCTGGAAATGCAATGCCACAGGTCTGCGTGTAATGAACAGAAGGCAATCAGTGGGTGTCCTTGTCAAAAGGACTATTTCCAGCAAAGACAAGAAATGACGAAGGGGCATCCGCTTGCATATTTGCAGCCTCTGGTCACAGAGGAGTGAGGCAAGTACCCAAACAGGCCATGTTTCACGATATCTAAGGTGGGCTCTCAGTTGCATTAAATATTTATCAGCCAGCGTCTGCCCACTGAGTACTTAGGTATGTTTAATTTTTTTAGTGTTATTTTCTGTCTGGAATTCAAATAGTGGCTTTAGCCAAAGATAACAAAAGGACTTATACCATAAATGTATATAGCAGAGCATCCTGGAATCACCTATTCTCAACTCACCCCGTTGACGCAAGGTTAGGAAAGTGCTCCAAGGCTCAGAAACGTTCTGAGCATCTGTCTGTTTCATTCTGCATCAGGAAAACGAAAAAGATAAGAAAGGAAGAGTTGGTAACTGTGGTATGAATCATTTGGTCTTAAAGGCTGATTCACCCCTAAAAAGAAAAGGAATTCAGCCTCAGGCCCATCTGACGGGGTGGTGGGGGGAGGACATCAAGTTTATTGACACTGTTCATTGGCGGAAGGACTGGGATGGACTTAAGAGGGTGTCTAGCTCCTCATTTTCCTAGGGCAGCTGAAGCCCCTAAAATGGCACCAGTAATAAGATGATGTACTTTCAGTCAATGATGTGGGTGGTTTCCCTCTCCTCCTCCCAGCTATTAAAGCTGTATTCGGTGGGAGACACATGGTAATTTGCTGAAAATCACGATTTGCTAAGAAACTCTCACAAAACCCCAAGAGCCCATTATATTAACAGAAGTGACAAGAAAATAAATATTTTTGACAAGGGAGTGCTCCTATCCGGGGAAGATGGCTGCAATGTCGGTGATTATTCAGCAAATCAAACTTACTTAAACACACTGTCTCTAATACTTAATAAATGTTATAGTGTGGCTTTCTGTGGCTAATAAAACTTGGTTTACATTCCACCCCGTGCCTTCTATGATTCGCCTCCCTGGGCTCACTTAAAGTGCATTAAGAGGCAGCAAGCAAGATGAGGGCGATTTGCTGCAAAACTTAAATAATTCATTTATGCACCACTGCTTTCAGACTGTGTTTTTACAAATGCTGTAATGAGACAAGCTGTGAAATGTTCTACATGGGGTAAAAGGCAGGAAAGTCCCTGGAAGAAAACCCCCTTTCCATGCCTTATTCCTTTGAGGTGCAGGACAGAAACAAGGGAATCATCCTTACAGAAACGTCTGTGCTATTTACCTACTTCTCATAAATAGGGCATCAACTAGCTATCACTTATACTTTTCCATTAACTAGAATTAAAGTCATACCATATTGGAGAGTCTTAATTCCTGAGTTAATTTGTAAAATTGATATGTCTAATTAAACTCCCAAAAGGATATTTGGGGAGAAAGTCTTGACAAAAATTTTTTAAGTTTCTCTGAATAAATAACTGGGCAAAAATATCCAATATACATTGTAACAAAAAAAATGATATACACTTGAACTGTTAAGATAATAAAGCATATGATAAAGCAATGATATTTAAAAGAGTACGGCCCCAATCACAGAATAAGTAGGCAACCAATGAAACAGTCTAAAAAGAAACAGGTGAATGAGATAAAATAGTCTAGAAGCAAGTGAAGAATCACAATTCAATTTACAATAAATGTAGCACTGCACATCAGTGAGAAAAGAATATATATATATATATATATATATATATAAAATTCAACATTTCCTAGTTTCTTACTTGAAAAAGAAATTGTATTCAAAGAACTTACCAACTGACATTCCAAATAGAGCGATGACATTCATTACAAGTGCTATTGAAAAGATCTATAAAGTACTTATAAAGGATCTAGAAAAAATATAAATGAACATTTATATAATTTTGGAGGAGGAAAGATCATTCTAAGGTAAAACAAAGAGATAAACTGCAAATAAAGAGGCTACTATATTTTGTTACTGAGAAATATAAAAATGGACAACTGTACATAAGAACACTATTAACAAAATTAAAAGACAAATAACAAATTTCTAAAATATCTGAAATGTATTGGAAAAGGGTTAATATCACTATTACATAGGTTTCTTACATATCAAAAAGAACTAATATTTTTGAAAATGAGCAAAGAATATGGTTAGAGAAGACAGAATATGAGATATATAAAATAACAAAACACCCCTCGTTTGCTTTTGCTTGTCACAATAGCAGAGATAAAACGTTCTGCTAATGGTGAGGGAATGGGAAAAATGTCATTCTCCTAAACCGCTGATGAAAGTGTTAGTTGGTTCAATTTTTTTCTACTGGGAATATTCTCCAGTGACTACGTATCGCAAAATGTTTTTAAAATACATCTTTTGAACCACAAATTTTTCTTCTAGGAATTTATACCAGAAATCAACCAAAGAAACTTACAAAGATGTATGTATAAAGAAGCTCATCACAAGGTTCTTTCATAATGGTAAAACTTTGAGGAAAACAAAACTCTTTTCAAAGCAGGATGCTTACGTGTTTTGGGATACTATGTAGCTAGTAATAATATTCATGTCAGGCAAACTAGTCTCTAAGGGAAAAGCATCACTAGAGATTAAAAAACAAAATAAAGAAACAGACTCACTACATCTAGATAATGTTGAAGTCACCATGAAGTGTCAACAATGGAGATGGGCAGAAATAATAAGAAGGTAAGGAATGAACCAGGGAAATAAGAGTCTAAGACCTGGGAGTAGAGACTTTAATGAAAAGGGTAGTTGACAGCATCATATGCTAAAGAGGGGTCAAGATAATGAGGATGGGAAAGAATCCATTAGATTTTATATATGAGGCATAATTGACAACTTTGATAAAATAATTTTAGGCGAGGGCTCAGGATAGAAGCCTGTGGGGACTTGAGATGTAAGTCTGAAGCAGCGAAACACTAGCTCTAGTTGCATTGGGGCTGGGAGACGAACCAGGAGACTGTGGGAAAATACAGGCAATAAACTAAGAAAATCTGCACTAAGGCTGCAGCAGTGACAGTGGGAGAGCATGGATTGTCAAGTACTGAGGCGCATATCTGAGGGGGGAACAAAGGGATTCGTTAAGTGACTAGATTGTAGGGCTTAAGGCTGAGGGAGCCAAGGAGAGAGACAAGCTGAACGTGTCTTTGAGGTGTCTATCTAGTTGAGAAATGGGGATAGATGATGCATTAAACAGAGTCTTGAATACATGAGGGAGAATGGTTTGGGGGGAAATACAGTGAATTCCATTTTGGATATGGGATGTATGAGATGACTGATGTGTAATATTCTATTAGAAATATCTAGAAGGCACTTGGATTTACGGATCTTGAACTTATGAAAAAGATAGAGATGAAAATATAGATTTGTGATTTATCTACGCACAGAAAGATAAATTCATATGACTAAAATAGTGTAGTAGCAGTATATAAGAAAATCCTTAGAGCTAAAACAGAGGAGAATACAGCAGAAAGGCTGAAAAACCCACGCATGAAACATAACGGTAAAGGAGCCAGGGAAGAAGATACAATGCAGAAAATAAAGAATCCAATTCCTTATGAAAGGGATGCTTCTGTTCTTATAAACATAGAAGCCTGAAAATCTTCTGTCTTCTTTCAAACCAGGATGGAAATAGTTGCAAGGAAAGTGGAAAAATTCTGGCTGGAAAGTCCTCCTGCAGATCCAAAGTCCATAGCTATAAATGAACCACAAGATAGGGCCAGACGTGCATTTTGTAAACAAGAAGAAACAGTTCTCAGACCAAAAAAAAAAAAAAACCACTTGCATTTGGCTCTAAAATTAACATTCATGAGTTTGATAAATTAACTTTTTTTTCTAGGCCAGTCTATCTGGCTTTCTCTGCTTTTGTATGTTGCCTCTGAGTACAGCATTCCATTAAGTGTCTTCTATATCCCACTTCACCTATGCTACCTCTCTTGAGCCCTCAGGCCATCTCTCCTCTGCTCTTCATAAAAGCAGACTGGAACGTGATTTTTTGGTTCTGCTCCTCTAATGCAAGAAACTGGCTTGGCTGAACTAGATACCAGATACATTTTGATAGGCTTATATTCTTTTGCTTGGGCTGCCATAACAAAATACCATAGACTGGATGGCTTAATATCAGAAATTTATTTTCTCACTGTTCTGGGGGCTAGAAGTCGTGATCAAGGTCCAGCCAAGTTGGTTTCTGATGAGAACTCTCTTCCTGGCTTAAAGACAGCTGACTTCTAGCTGTGTCCTCACGTGGCTTTTCCTCCGTGGCACATGAAAGGAAGAGTGGGGGTGGGGGGAAGAGCTCTTTGCTGTCTCTTCATAGAAGGACACTAATCCCATTAGATCAGGGCTCCACCCTTACGACCTCATCTAATTTACTTACCTCCTAAAAATCCTATCTCCAAATATTACATTGGGGGTTAGGGCTTCAATATATAAATTGGATGGGGTGGGGTGGGGGTGGGCACAATTCCATCCATACCAGGGCTTATTTTGCTGAGATAATTCAAAAGGCAGAATATTCCAGAGCCAAATGGCTGTGGGTTTTGAGTACCTGTTTAAGCTGTTAAAAGAGTTCTAGAGAATCTCATGAGAACTGAAGATTGCTGGTTGAGTTTTCTTTTCTTGATATTCAAGAGAGTTGGTCTCTGTAAACACTCTAAAATTGTAATACCTAATTTTTTTTTAGTTACTGTAAGTAAATATTTATAATTTACTGATATAAGTAATTAACTTGTAAATTTATGTAAGGCTGACCATCTCTCCATCATGGTGAGCTCTGAGTAAGAATATGGAACCATGATAAGGAATATTTACATGGAATGGATGCAAGAGTAACAGCTTAAGCTATAAAATCATTTGAAATTGGGCATATCAGAGTGTGGAGGATTATTTCGGCAGGCTCTTGGAGTTTGTGGCTCATCTCCAGAGAAGATCCCCAGAGAATCATATGATAACTCTCTGGACACCCTGTCATTGGGAAGGTGGAGGCCACTGGATTGTGGTGGGAGGTTCAATAGGAGAGTTGATATTGGCCACAGCCATAGCCCTGGCCTTGCTGCTTGAATTTTGTCCCAATCGCACCATCTGGCATTAGTGATTAACCCCAAGAAGAAGGGAAAGGACACAGAAAGCTGAAAGAAGGAAACAATAAAAGGTACTTGCCTCTAAGAGTACTAAAGAGGCTGAAAGCACACAGCTTCCCTGTTTGCACTTCAACAGTAAAGATGAAACACCAGTGGGAAGAGGGTTTTTCTCTTGCCTCCATGCAGCAGCTATAGGAGAACGTCCAGTGAGATTATACCAGTGTTGCTGAAGTCATGAGAAAAATAGGGATGTACCCATAGCCAGCAATGTCAGGCAGTGGCAGAGGCTAGGAACAATGAGGGGCGGCAACTAAGGGAGGCCCACAGAGTCCCCGGGAAGACTCAAGTGAGATCTCAGGGGTGCTTGCAGCCAAACAGAAGAATTAATATAGCTGAGCTCTTCATTGTTTCCCCAGTGGGCTGTATGCCTGCAACTACTGCTAACATGGCCTAGAGTGTTCAATTTCCTTAAGGTGGCAAGGGCAAGGATGTAAGGAATGCAGCTGCCTTGTGTCTGCGTAGCTGACTGCAATGTTGGTGCTATGGAGGGGCATAAGTCTCGAGAAGGCAGGCTACATCAGTTTAACTGTCCATCCACAGTGCCTAAAAAGTACACCACCCAGCACAGCAGGAAGATTAGGGAGCAACTCTTTGATGGCCTGAGCTAATCGATAGTGGCAAGGCTGTGACTCTTGAAGGCCGTAGAAAGAGAGAAGGCTGTGATCAGCCCCTGAAGCAATGAAAAGGTCTTGCTATTCATATGAATGCAATCATCTAATAACACAAGTCACTCCCCCTACACACACACACACACACACACACACACACACACACACACGCAAAGTCGTGCCCTTCTTCTTTTAACTGCATCTTTCACCTACCCACTCACCCCCCGCCAATACGTACACAAACTGTGGTTGTAAACCATCTCTGTTCTTTTAAGGTTGATTTTCACTTCAGCCTTACTTCACTTGGAAGTTGATATTAGGGTGAGGAGAAATCCTCACACATATGGAGAAGGGTCAAGGAAGGAGGAAGTTGGGTCACACGATAATGCACCCCAGTCCTAACACCTCATCCCCACCCTCTCTCACCACCAACAGAAGAATATACTTTTTGCAGATGAAACCTCGATGAAAACTCCCAAGTCAGGATTCAATTTGGTTTCCAGTGTGGGAAAATGAGTGAACTCCTGTGGGTTCTTCCTGAGCATGAGGGGAAAAATACAATAGAAAATAAACATGTAGACACTCTCAGGGCACCCGTCTAAAAATGTCATGATTGGAGCCCAGCCTGAAAGCTGCATCAGCTGCTTTACCTCAACTTTTTGCCCTTTTCCCAACATGCACATATTTATAACCTGGGTTTCCCAAACAGATTACTCTGTATTTCCGCCATCTGGTTTATGGATTTTTTTCTAAACATGCTACAGGCTGCCAAACGGTAAAGCTAGTAAGATTCTTGTTGGAGAGAAAGCAGCTCTGGCAGAGTGTTGTAAAATAACATCACATTAGCTACTTGGAAGCAGTAGCAGAGCTCCAGAGATTTGAGAACTCTGGAAGACTTTGTGAGGCTTTAATGAGGATGCTACCAGACCACTTATGTTTTTTGGCAGAATATTAAAATATTCTCTTCTATACGGATACGGAGAATCTTACCAAAGAGTAAAAGGTGAAATGTTGTTTTAATTTTGCCATCATTTTATGACTGTGTCTCCACTGTAGAAAAATGGTGTAGTGGATGGACCTAGAGATGATCATACTAAGTGAAGTAAGTCAGATAGAGCAAAGACAAATATCATATGATATCACTTATATGTGAATCTAAAAAAAGGTACAAATGAACTTATTTACAAAACAGAAACAGACTCATAGACATAGAAAACAAACTTATGGCTACCAAAGGGGAAAGGTGGTAGGGGGAGGGATAAATTAGGAATATGGAATTAACAGATACACACCACTATATATAAAATAAATAATCAACAAGGGCCTACTGTAGAGCACAGGGAACTCTACTTGGTATTCTGTAATAACCTATATGGGAAAAGAATCTGAAAAAGAACATATATGTATATATTTATGTTTATATATACATGTGAATCACTTTGCTGTACACTTGAAATTAACACAACATGGTAAATCAACTATACTTCAATTAAAAAAATAAATTATTTTAAAAAAGAGAAGAAAAAGAAAAATGGTGTGGCTTCATTTATGCAGAGACCCAGCTATTGCGTTTTTTGCTTCCATTTCTGCCATGAAATAGCAACCAGACAATGTTAAAACAGGCCTCCCTTGTTCAATGGAAGGTCCCATAAAGTTCATGTCACAGCAGCATTTTTGTTAAGTGAATCCTATTACACTGTTCAATTCCATTATAAACGTCATAGTTTCAGTCTACGGGAAAGCAGCTGGCCCTGAGTACAATGAAATCACAGGTCAGAATGTGAAAAATATCCTCAAAACACTTGTTTAAAGGAACAAATCATAACGGTTGGAAGATATTATCATTCAAGATATGTTTAAAAGTATTCCGCACTCAAATAATAACATAAGAGAGGCTTCCCGGGTGGCGCAGTGGTTGAGAGTCCGCCTGCTGATTCAGGGCACCCGGGTTCGTGCCCCGGTCCGGGAAGATCCCACATGCCGCAGAGCGGCTGGGCCTGTAAGCCATGGCTGCTGAGCCTGCGCATCCGGAGCCTGTTGCTCCGCAAAGGGAGAGGCCACAACAGTAAGAGGCCCACGTACCACAAAAAAATAATAATAATAATAACAATAATAACATAAGAAATAAAAATACAAGGGTGAGAAATTCTGGTAGCTTTCTCATCTTCTTCAATCTGACTTCTACATTTCAACTAGTGTTAAGAAAGCAATTCCTAATGATCAGAACATTTGGCTAAGGATGTTTTATTTTGTTTTAATCCACTTTAATTACCTGAAAATTTCTAAATTGATATTCTAGGTCTTTGTTGTTGTTGTTGTTGTTGCGGTACGCGGGCCTCTCACTGTTGTGGCCTCTCCCGCTGCGGAGCACAGGCTCCGGACGTGCAAGCTCAGCAGCCATGGCTCACGGGCCCAGCCGCTCCGCGGCATGTGGGATCTTCCCGGGCCAGGGCACGAACCCGTGTCCCCTGCATCAGCAGGCAGACTCTCAACCACTGCGCTACCAGGGAAGCCCTCTAGGTCTTTTTTTTTTTTTTTTTTTACAGGGGGTGGTGATGAGGTGGAGTACACTTTTTCCATTTTTATGTTAATCTCTCTGAATATCTTTATCCTTATACTAGGGCAACAAAGAGGACAGTGTAAAATACAATACCCGAAGTGTGCATTTCTTGTTTCCCTGGGGAGTTCTGCTCTAGTGTGTGCAAAAACAGGTGTTATTTAGCAAATGGCTTTGTGGCTTTGACAAGGCAATGGTTGGTTGTAGATTTTGTGATTGTTTGGGACTTAACGTCAGAGCTGTTTCATTTAGTGGATAAAGTTTTTCTCATTTGGTGCTGTTAGCATATCAAGTGCTATTTTTTGAGTTTAGAAAAATTTTGAACACTGACTAGATAGATGTATTCATTCACTCATCCATTCATTCACTTATTTTTTTAATATATATTTATTGGAGTATAATTGCTTATACTGTGTTAGTTTCTGTTGTACAACAAAGAGAATCAGCCATATGCATACATATGTCCCCATATCCCCTCCCTCTTGAGCCTCCCTCCCACCCTCCCTATCCCACGTCTCTAGGTCATCGCAAAGCACCGAGCTGATCTCCCTGTGCTATGTTGCTGCTTCCCACTAGCTAACTATTTTACATTCAGTAGTGTATATATGTCGATGCTACCCTCACTTCGCCCCAGCTTCCCCTTCCCAACTCGTGTCCTCAAGTCCATTCTCTATGTCTACAATCCCACTACTGGGCATATACCCTGAGAAAACCATAATTCAAAAAGAGACATGTACCACAATGTTCACTGCAGCACTATTTACAATAGCCAGGACATGGAACCAACCTAAATGCCCATCGACAGATGAATGGATAAAGAAGATGTGACACATATATACAATGGAATATCACTTATTTCTTAATACAAGATCAGATACAAGGTGACTTCCCTAAAGATGCCCATAGTGCCAGAAAAGATTGAATGTCTCTAAAATGTTGAGCACAGTATGTGCAACCTGTCATTTAATCACCACTCTTAAAAATATAGGAATTATTCTCCCCATTGTAGAAACGTGTAAACTGAGATTCAGAAGGGGCATGTAATTTGCCCAAGGTTATACTAGTATTAAGTGACAGAGTCCAGATTTCAACCTGGGGTTCTTTGATGTAAAACCCCAATGCAACTTCCACTACAACACCCTGCTGTTTAAGAATGTTTAGCAGTTTAAGAATGAGATCATCAAATTATAATGATGAAACGGGACTCCTAAGTTTTGCAACCATAACCGTATGCTGTTCCCAGAATGAAGATGTTTTCATTCAAGAATTCCTTCAGTTTAGAGGTCTAGGAGGCAACTGTTCTATAAAGGAGAGGAATACCAGTACTATTTAAAATAAATTTCCAGCCCTTCACAGCCTTTTGATAACATATTTACTGACAGTTGGAGATCCTCCTGACATTAGTTTTATGGGATAAAATCTACCATCCCCCCAGCTGCAGGAGCTGCAGGTCAAGCTCACCGAGAGAGAGCGCGTGCTCACGGAGCTAGCCGACAAGGTCTCCAAGCTGCAGGTCGAGCTGGACAATGTGACGGGTCTTCTCACGCAGTCAGACAGCAAGTCCAGCAAGCTCACCAAGGACTTCTCCGCTCCGGAGTCACAGCTGCATGACACGCAGGAGCTCCTGCAGGAGGAGAACCGGCAGAAGCTGAGTCTGAGCCCCAAGCTGAAGTAGGTGGAGGATGAGAAAACTCCTTAAAAGAGCAGCTGGTGGAGGAGAAAGAGGCCAAGCGGAACCTCGAGAGGCAGATCGCCACCCTGCACGTCCAGGTCACCGACACGAGGAAGAAGATGGAGGACGGCGTGGGTGCCTGGAGACAGCCAAGGAGGCCAAGAGGAAGCTCCAGAAGTACCTGGAGGGGCTGAGGCAGCGCTATGCGGAGAAGGTGGCCGCCTACGACCAGCTGGAGAAGACCAAGACGCGGCTGCAGCAGGAGCTGGACAACCTGCTTGTGGACCTGGACCACCAGTGGCAGAGCGTCTCCAACCTGGAGAAGAAGCAGAAGTTGTTCGACCAGCTCCTGGCCGAGGAGAAGACCATCTCCGACAAGGACGCGGGAGGCGGAGGCCCGGGAGAAGGAGACCAAGGCGCCATCTCTGGCCCGGGCTCTGGAGGAGGCCATGGGGCAGAAGGCGGAGCCAGAGAGGCTCAAGCGGATCTGCACGGAGATGGAGGACCTCATGAGCTCCCAGGACGACATCGGCAAGAGCGTCCAAGAGCTGGAGAAGTCCAGGCGGGCCCTGGAGTGGCAGGGGGAGGAGATGAAGACCCAGCTCAAGGAGCTGGGGGACGAGCTGCAGGCCGCCGAGGATGCCAAGCTGTGGCTGGAGGTGAACCTGTAGGCCATGAAGGCCCAGTTGGAGCGGGACCTGCAGGGCTGCGACGAGAAGAGCGAGGAGCTGGTCAGACAGGTGCAGGAGATGGAAGCCTAGCTGGACGATGAGAGGAAGCAGCGCTCTATGGCCGTGGCCGCTCGGAAGAAGCTGGAGATGCACCTGAAGGACCTGGAGGCCCACATCGACTCGGCCAACAAGAACCGGGACAAAGCCACACAACGGACCGGGACGAAGCTGCAGGCCCAGATGAAGGACTAGCCTGTGGGAGCTGGAGGACACTGGCGCCTCCCGCCAGGAGATCCTGGCGCAGGCCAAGGAGAATGAGAAGAAACAGCAGAGCATGGAGACCGAGATGATCCAGCTGCAGGGGAAGCTGGCAGCTGCCGAGCGTGCCAAGCACCAGGCCCAGCAGGAGCGGGGCCAGCTGGCTGACCAGGGGGCCAACAGCAGCGGCGAAGGTGCCCTGGCGTTGGAAGGGAAGCGGTGCCCGGAGGCCTGCATCGCGCAGCTGGCGGAGGAGCAGGGCAGCGCGGAGCTGGTGAGCGACAGGCTGAAAAAGGCGAACCTGCACAGCGACCAGATCAGCCCCCGTCTGAACGAGAACGCGCGGCGGCGGCTGCAGCGCCAGAACACGGAGCTCAAGGTCAAGCTGCAGGACATGGAGGGCACTGGCAAGTCCAAGGCCTCCATCGCCGCCCTCGAGGCCAAGATCGCACAGCTGGAGCAGCAGCTGGACAACGAGACCAAGGAGCGCCAGGCGGCCTGCAAGCAGGTGCATGGGGCCGAGAAGAAGCTGGAGGATGCGTTGCTGCAGGTGGATGATGAGCAGAGGAACGCCGAGCAGCGCAAGCACCGGGCGGACAAGGCGTCCCCCCCCCCCCCCCCCCCCCCCGTCTGAAGCGGCTCAAGCGGCAGCTGGAGGAGGCCCAGCGGGCTAATGCCTCGCGCCGGAAACTGCAGCGCGAGCTGGAGGATGCCACGGAGACCTTGGACGCCATGAACCGCGAGGTCAGCTCGCTCAAGAACGAGCTCAGGCGTGGGGACCTGCCGTTTGTCGTGCCCCGCCGAATGGCCCGGAAAGGGGCCGGCGACCGCTCGGACGAGGAGGTGCACGGCAGAGCCGATGGGGCTGAGGCCAAAGCTGCCGAATAAACACCTCTTCTCCTGCTGCCCGAGCCAGAGGACAACGACGACTCCACCTCCCCTTCCCAGCCTCCGCAGCGTCCCTTCCTCCCTGCCGGGCGGCGCCACTATCACCTTCCTGATTCTGAAATGTCTCAAGTGCAGTGATGACCCCTTTCTGTCCTTTGCCGAGGGCAGCC
This sequence comes from Pseudorca crassidens, assembly GCF_039906515.1. NCBI lineage: Eukaryota > Metazoa > Chordata > Mammalia > Artiodactyla > Delphinidae > Pseudorca > Pseudorca crassidens. Next base: position 34,680,438 of record NC_090309.1, read on the forward strand.
CGCCCCTGCCGCAACGGGACTGTCTTCTCAGCCTGTTGGACTGAGAAGACAGGGCCCAGGGGCCAAGCTGGAAAGGCCAACACCTCTCCCAACACCCTCGGGGACCAAATATATTTAATAGTTAAGGAACTTGCCTCGAGTCTGACAGCCAGAGCAGTGGAAAGGGCCAGGTGATCTCGAACCTACTCCAGGACTGGGGCCCGAGGGTTGCTGATCTGCACTGTTGACAGATCAGTATAATTCAAGACTCTGCCATCTGCACAGATATTTTTAAAAAAAAAAAAAGTTGTCTTTTCTCCCTCTAACTGTAATAAATGGTAAAATTCCAAGTCTTTATCACTGCCTTTCCTTTGTAACCATGTCTAGAAGAGAGTAGCTTGTCCTACACTGGTCTACACTGGTGCCTGAATTTCCCTGTATTCCTAACTGCTTTGTATATGCTGCATTTGGACTTACTTATGGCAAAGAAGGTTTATTTTTAAGGAAACAAACTCTCAAGAAATCATGAAGATATATAAAAGCTACATATGCCTAAGAAGCTCTGAACTCAGGTCCCAGTTGCTGTCACAAAGGGGTGAACAGAACTCCCACCACGCCCGTTTTTTATATAAAGAACGTGCCTTAGCATGGTTGCAGCTGTCAACACTACAGTGAGCTGGTTTACAGATGTTTTCCACTGAGCATCACAATAAAGAGAACCTTGTGCTATGAAAAAAAAAAAGAAAAAAGCTACCATTCTGGGATCTAACATGTTGCTGTCATCTGCACAAATCTGGAGAGGAAGGGGAAGATGGGAGGGAGGTGACCAGGCTAAAATCTCCTTGGGGACAGTCTCAGAATGCAGGAGAGGTAGGGGGTGGGAATGAAACATTTCAAGGAGTCCTCTTGCTTCTCCTTTTTTCTCGCTTGGGACCAATTTTAGCCCGCAGGTTTTAGAGGAGAGAGAGGAGAGAAATTAAGCAGGGAGAGGGAAAGAGAAGGAAGGAGTATAGGTGAAAAACAGGGTAGAGAAACTCACAAGAAAGGTTATCTATGCACTCAGAAATACCAAAATGAAATAAAGTCCTCAAAAATGTCAGGAATATGATTTCATATTTTTTCAATGAATTTCGAAGTCCTGGATGGGGGAAATTTCCTCCTTAATATGAGTACATAAAGAACGGAGGCTCTCCAGTGGGTCAGCATGCTACACTTGAAGTGGCCTCTGTGGTCATTGAAATCAGCACAGCATTCAAATACAGTTTTATGGTGTACTGACATCAACACTTTAAAAATATATATTTTAAAAAACCTTGTATTGAAATATCAATATATTTGACACATAACATTGAATAAATTTAAGATGTACAACATGTTAATTTGATACATTTATATATTATAATATGATTGTCATTGTAGGGATAACTAGCTTCTGCATCACATTAGGTAATTATCCTTCATTTTTAGTGGTTGGAATAATGAAGTTCTAGTCTCTTAGCAAGTCTGATGTTTGTAATACAATATTGTTGTCTACGTTCACAATACTGTGCATTAGATCTCTAGGGCTTATTTACCACTGGTTGTAAGTTTCTACCCTTAAACAACATCTTTATTATTCCCCACCCTCCATCCCCTGGTAGCCACCATTTTATCCTCTGTTTTCACAAGTTTGGCCTTTTTAAGTTCTACATATACGTGATATCATACAGTTCTTGTCTATCTCTGTCTGACTGACATCAACTCTTCTGGCTTAGAAAACTCTGGTTGAATCCTCAGGGGGTTCCCTTAGAGGGTACCTCAAGTCTCTGATTCGGTCTGTGGTCTCTAACATACTTAAAGGGACCCAGGTAAGTTGATTTATTTTGGAAATCCATCTCACCTTCTCACTCATTCTCAGACATGGAACCTAATTTGAACTCTGTTCTACTGCAGAAAGGTGAAGTGAGCTAAGCAGAGGATTTGTGAGATCTTTCATAAGCAGACTTAGTAAACATTCAGCAAACCGTGAGAGAGTGGATTTCCAGAAATATTGCACCTGCATCTCTTACAATGATGAGCATTGCTGAAGGAGAATGAATTGATTATAGTTCGTTTTAGGATGGGGGTGAGGGAGCATTCAGAGGTAAACTGTGGAGACAGTTACTGGTTTGCACATGAGGCTTATGAGAGAAGGACGCTGACAGCTAGTGAGGAGATGAGAAGACCGAAGGTCAATTTATTCTTTCCTGTAAATGATGGGTGATCATCATGAAGATACTGTTTTTCTGTTTCAGTTCAATTAAAGCAGTCTTCAGTATTGTGTCAATAAATGCTGAAGGACAGTTCTAGTTATCAACAGAGAGAGAAGTGTGTCAATCACTTTCTTCTCTGTGCTTTCCTCTCTTCTTAATCTTTTTTTTCCAGTTTTATTGAGATATAGTTGACATACTGCACTGTACAAGTTCAAGGTGTACAGCATAATGATTCGACTTACATGTATTGTGACATGATTGCCACAATAACCTTAGTTAACATGCATCCTCTTGCACAGGTACAAAAACAAAAAGTAGAAAAAAAAATTCCCGTGCTGAGTGACGAGTACTCTTAGGATTTATTCTCTTAACGACTGTTGTATATATCATACTGCAGCGTTAACTATCGTCATCAGGTTCTACATTACATCCCAGTACCTAATTATCTTATAACTGGAATTTTGTACCATTTGACTACCTTCTTATGAGTCTTAAGTTTGTGCCAAAATGAATACTGAATTCAGAGAAGCCCTAGGAGGGAACCGGTAGGCACTGAGAAGCAAGATGTAGGATAACTCTGGGAAAAGTTTCTGTAGCGCTATGACATTTATCACTGAGACAGGGAGAGCCACCATTCACCAAAATGCACATTCTTCTCTTCTTTCTAAGCACATAGCCACAGCCATGTTCTCCATCCTCCCTTGCAGCTAGGTTCACCATGGGACGGAGTCCTAGGCAATGCTATGCAAGGGGAAGTGATAGAAACCACTTTCAGGCAGAGTTTGTTGAAATCTTCTGCACATGCTTCTCCAAGCTCTTCTGGATGACTAGGATGAAACAGACCACAGACGCTTCAGAGAACTTGTGTTGACAATGTTAGAACCGCATTCAGCCTTGGTTGTTGAACCACCAAGTGGTTCCACGGTTGGAGGAACATCACCGTCATGAACAAAGAACATCTGCCTTGTCTGTTATGTGAGCAAGAAAGAATCTTCTAGTGTATCTCAGTTGTTCTACACTTCAGGTTCTGTTTGTTTCAGCAGTTGTTTCCCTGATAGTCACTAAACACAGTTTCATAGGAGAATATATGTGTAATTTAATTTTATAATTTAAAAAAGAACAAACTGTTAAAAACCACTCTGCAGGTGTCTAACATTTTTTTTCCTGTGTCTGGACTTGTTGACAGGAGACCTGCAAAGGGGAGCGGGATGGGTGCTTACAGTTTTCCGGGTTCCCATAACACCACAATTCCAAGATCCCATGACAGTTGGGGGCCAGAGCACGAATTGTTTAGATTTCTAAAATGGATCTGGAAATTTTATGTTTTTCCTGTTGGGGAACTTCTCTTGATTTATGATCACCATGTTTATATGTACTAAATCATACTGAAGTGTATTAACTATTTTGTTTTTTAATTTTGGTTGAGCAGGGTACTGGTCATCCAAATGAATGAGTGTTCACGAGTGGCATAAATTCCGAGAGGCATTTACAGTGGGTGTGCGTTATTTGAATGGCAGAGGCAGACTGATGGTCTCTGGATCCCACGTGAGCATCAGGCAGTGCAGCAACAGCTCAGCAGGATCGCTCTCCAACCATAAACCTGAGTTGTTATGATTGTTGATAACAGTTGTACTTTAAAGCATGAAGAAGGGTTGTTTTAAAATTATGATCCATATTGTTCCCTGATCACTATTTTGAAAGGCCTTGATGTTTCTATGATGTCATGGTTAGAGCCAATGCATGCCCATGTAACTGATGGAAACGCTTCAGTGCCACATTAATATCTATCTGCATGACCATCAGAGTAAATTCATTTATTATTTGAATATCTTAGCTGTCACCTGGTTAAAAATAACCGTTTACTATTCTTTTTGAAAAATGTTATTCCAAGGTTGCTGTTATATTGTTTTCACACAAACGAGAAGCCCTCTACCCTCAATCATTTATCGATTTTACTCTACTCTCAGGACAGTGTTATGTACCAGAAATGTGGGGAAGAAAGAAGAGATGTGTAACATGGGTTCTACAGTCTTAGGATGGACACACTTAACATAAGAAACATTTTTGAACAGATGTAGAATTTCATATTAGATTTGCTCAAGAGGACCTTGAGTGTGGATTTGAATCACGTCCCTGGTATCTTCTAGCTGTATAACACTGAACAGATTATTTAATCCGTAGGGGCTCAGTTTTTCCATCTGCAAGACAGTTATGCTACTATCTTCAAACACTGTAGGTCAGATGAAGGAGTAGAGCATCTCATATGGTCCTAACACCAGTCCTGGGAGAATAAGAAAATGCTCACAGTTATCAGCCAATTCATCCAGCAGTAGATGAGGGGTCTTCACAGCAAAGGGAAGGCTTAAAAAGCAGAAAATTATTAAGGAAGACTCAAAAGAGGCAAGAAATAAGGACTCTAAACCTACAAGTGTAGGTGAGGGCCAACCAGGTCTAAGTTAAGTAGGATTAAGAAAATAGAAGTGTGGCGGTTTGAACATGATTCTGTACTATGTTCTGCATCTGCCGGAGCATCTTATATATGTGTTATGTCTCACCTCTGGCTTAGGAGGACACTCATACATCGGCCACTGATTGCCAGTTCTTGTGAATTGAGTTACACTTTTAAGATCACTAGATTTCACAAAACACTTTCTGTCACTCAACTGACTTATTTGTTTGTTGTATACCATCTCCCCCTCCCCGGGACTGTAAGCTCCAAGAGAACAGGAACATATTGTTTTACCACTGATAATTTTTTTCACTTATAAATCCTTAGTCCTGAGATCTGGAAAAGAATAGGCACTTGATATACATTTTAAATAAATGACTGAATTAACTAAATAACTGGGTATCCATTATGGACAAATCACAGTGTTTTGGTCTGAGGCACCTACAAAAGATGCTTAAGGCAGGTCCCTGCCATCAAGAGATGGGTTCTGTTGGGTCAAAGCCAATTATGCAATGTTTTTGCTTGCAACTGACTTAGGGATGGGCTGAATTAAGGCAATACTGGCCAGTAAAACAAATGAATTTGGCTTCCAGAAGTTCTGAGGGAAAAAATTCTGGACTCTTGAGAGAAATCCAAGTCCCCCCCCCGCTCTCTCTCATCTGTCTCTCTCTGTCTCTCCCTCTCTTCCCCCCTCCACTCCTTTCCCCACCTTAGCCCTTGATGACCACAGTCATCTTGAGACCACAAGACAAGACGAGCAGCATAGGAAGCAGAGTAGAGCTGAAAGAGTGGAGAGAAATGAAGGTGGGAGGCCCATCACTTGATACTCCACCCAATTTTGGACTCTCAGTTCTGTGAGTCCTTGAGCATCCTTATTGCATAAGCCACCGGGAGCTGGCTTTTGTTACTTCAGCCAAAGCATCACAACTGATACCACCGGTTACAATTTCTCCCAGAGAATTGAGTAAAAAATATGTGGTCAACAAGAACCTGCCCAGTAGTCTCGCAAATAATCTTTCAAAATACTCCATGCCAAGAAGCATCATCTAAGGCTTCCTCAGATACAGGAAGACAGTAAGAAAGCCCAGTTTGATGGAATTAAGACTAGAACCTAAATCTTGCTGCTTTCGCTAAGAGAAAAAAAAAAAAAGAACTATTGTACAGAAAAGGGAGTAGGAGTGCCTTGTATCCTTTGAGACTCTTAGTAACTGACGTGCACATGGTAGTACAATATTTTCATCTATACGCACTTATCAGTTTTGTTTTTAAGAGGTGCTGGGTAATGGGTAGTGAAATAGGCTGACCTGGTCACTCAACATCATCTTGGTTATCCTGGACTGTTGGCCATTCTGCAGCTCTGTCCACTCTCAGGTAGAAAAGAGCGCAGCAAAGAGATGAGATACAAATGGATCACTTCCAGTTCTAGTTGTTATCATGGCTAAAAGGTGTGAGAGAGAAATTTAAAACTATTGACCACTGGGAAATATTTCAAATTTAAATAATTTATAAACTCCTCCCACCCCCCCCATACTCAGTCCAGCACTCTCTAGACCCTTCCCTGCTTATTTCCTCCATAGCATTTATTGTCTCGGCAGACTACATATTGTAGTTACTTAGTTGTTATTGTTCATATCCTCCTACTAAACTGTAGGCTCCACGAAGGAAGGGATTGCTGTTATCTAGTACACTGCTAATTGCCAGCATCTATGAGAGTACCTGCTACATAATAACTAACTAATCAATTTTCGTTGAAAGAATGAATGGATTTTTCATTTGTACAAGTATAAAGCAACTGACATATTTTATAAATATGACATATTTTATAAATAAATTACAAATGCAAGCTTAAAACGACCTTCTCTGGTGTCTTCTTTTAGCTAACGAACAATTTTTAAACATGAAGTGACTTCTTTTAAAACTCAGATCCACTCAAAACATATTTAACTCAGGGAAGAGTATGTTAAGGAAAATGCAGATTCACTCCATCAGGGAGCAAGGAGAGAATGTGAAGACTTTTGGAGTACTGACTTGCTTTACATATCTGAAAATTACAAAGATATATTGTTTTCCTATGCACTTTTAACTAGAGATGACCCATCCTCTATTGAGACTAGGATTACATATATATTAATTTTGAAAGTGCTGCAGTAAAAAAAGTCAGTGTTTTCAAACTTTTCCCTGGAAGAAATATGAGACAGAAATATACCACCTCTTAGGGTAATGCATGGTAATTTTTGCTTCTCTTCACCAGGTGGTTCTTTCTTTGCCTGGCAAGGTTGCGCTGCCTTCCCTGGGCTGCAGCAACTTCCTTGGTTTCTCACCTCTCTGTTCCCCTTGCTTCTGCCTCCTCCCTGCCCTATTCTTTGAGAAGCCATTGTGGTCCAGTGATCTGCAAAACGTTAACAAGTGCTGAACAAGTGTGGAATCCGTATGATCCCTTGGGTCCATTTGTTCCCCTAGAGTTAAATATACAGTTTCTTTCAACAAGTACCATCCACTTGTTGTTCTAGGAGGAGATGCTTGTGAGTAAAACTCACTTCTGCATGGCTCACCATCAAAGATGGGCTTGTTAAATAGGTCATCAGAGGGCTTCCAGCTCTTGGTTGCTGGGGTACCATATTTCCTAAACAGAAGCAGGTAGTCAACCAGGGCATTTATTCACTGAAGGTCAGGCTTTTGTATTATAAAGCTTCTAGCAGATGTGATAAGCAGTAAATTGCAGATCTATCACTTTTTTTTTTCACCCCAGAAAGTGCGGGTGTATGAAATCAGCAGAATCCTGCCTCTCTGTGATTTATAACCCACCTTTGACCACATCTTATCAGGTTCCCACAAGCCCCTTTCTGAGGCAGCTTGTGTCTGAACGACAATAGACAAACCAGCACCATTATGCACCCAAATCTCTCTCTGCATTCTAGACACCAAGATTACATCTGGAGTATTGATTTATTGCTGCTTTCCCCCCACCCCACCCCAGGGACCAGTTTGTTCAGCCTGAATGAGATCTACTATTATTAAACAGAGTCAACAACTCTATGTGAACTTGGGAAAGAAATTATCATTGGCTCTCACCTTTCTAGCAACCCGGGCATATAAGGAAAAGCTTGCATTTATTTATTTATTTTTTCTTATAAATGTATTTATTTTGTTTATTTTTATTTTTGGCTGCGTTGGGTTTTCTTTGCTGCGTGCGGACTTTCTCTAGTTATGGTGATCAGGGGCTACTCTTCGTTGTGGTACGCAGGCTTCTCGTTGCGGTAGCTTCTCTTGTTGCAGAGCACTGGCTCTAGATGCTCAGGCTTCATTAGTTGTGGCTCACGGGATCTAGAGCACAGGCTCAGTAGTTGTGGCGCACGGGCTTAGTTGCTCCACGGCATGTGGGATCCTCCTAGACCAGGGCTCGAACCCATGTCCCCTGCATTGGCAGACGGATTCTTAACCACTGTGTCACCAGGGAAGCCCAAAAGCTTTCATTTAAATATGTAGACTGTTTGCTTGCCTCTTCTTTTCTCTTTTTTAAGTATGTAAAATGAGATAAAACAGGCCTTGGGAAGAAGGGAATATTTGTCCTTTCTCAGATGTTGAAACACAATGTGCTTTCTTTTACGAACCACCCTGAAATGATTACAAATCCCTGCTTTGGTGTGTACTTCCGAAGCACCTACTGTATCTGTAGCAATGAGGTTTTATGACAGCTTTAACATTTTCTGAAAAATATATATGTTCTACCAGTAGATCATTTGGGGGAGCGATATAAATTTAACAGCACATCACAGTTTTATATCACTTACAAACGCCTGGTGTAGGATTCACATTAAGCGAGCCCCACATCCACGCACAGCTTTCTATTCTTCAGGGTATTTATGTTTGCCAGGCAAAAGGGCCTTTCAACGCTTTTCTCTTTACAAATGATCATTCCTACTCCCTGGTCACCTCTCAGTCTAACATCATTGGATCTGACTATTTGTCTATGGGAGATTCACCCCCATTCTCTGCATTACCTCTGCTCTCTAACTCCCACAGATGGGGGTGGGTGGCCCCTCTGGGCTTGCTAGAATCTCTGAAGACCTGAGTAAGCTACATGAAAACCAAAGAAGAAAATCTTTTCTATAGGGCTCTTACTTTCTGAACCCCCAGTTGGTTCCTGTGGTCTGACATATGCTAGAGAACTTAAAAGTGGCCGCGGGACAGAGTATTTTCAACCATAACTGCCTCAAGAGGTCTGGGCCCATTATTGCTAAATCTGTGGGAAAATTCTGGGGCCACGATCCCAAGGATTTAGACACATTGAAATTAGGAAAGAAGAGAATCAAATTCAGGTTCAAAGTGGTAGCCAGTCCTTTTGTTGCGGTTCTTACCAGAATGCCATTTTTGGAGAATTCTCTGCCATCTTTGTTCATTGGGTCAGGAACTGGCTGTCTTTAATATTTCTCATTTATATGAGGCCCATTCTTGGTGCTTGAATACCTGGAAGTTTCTCATGGAGGTATTTATCACAATGGATGAAGAAAAGTATTTGTGTTTAGAGGCATAGTGGGCATATAGAGTTTGTCTGTCTCACTGGGAAATTATATTCCTCCCTCCCAACTTCCACACTCACACCAAAAAAAAAAAAAAAAATTCCTGCTCAGTCCACTTGGTTTGAGTAGAAATGGACTTAGAACTTCAACTCAAGGTGGTAGATTTGCAACTCAGGCCCAGCCAATTAGAAAGATTCTCTTTGTGTCTATGGGATCATGAGCTACATAAATGATGCAGGCTCAGGGCTACCAGAGGTCATCATGGAGCCACACGGAGAAAACCTGTCTGAGACTGAAACGAAGCAGATGCAAACAGAGCCCAGAGTTGGAGACAAAGTTCTAAGACCTCAACTGCTCTGCCTACAGTCTCCTTCACCTCTTGGACTATTCATTTAGGTCAGTCAGTAAATCCCCCCTTTCAACTTAAGCCAATGCAAAGGGAAGGGTAAACAACAACACAGAAGGAGTCCGTTCAGATAAACCACATTATACATTGGGTACTTCATGGTCTATGTTTTTCACACAACAAACAGGGTCATTTGTCTTCTTATGTCCTGTACTATGGTCATTCATAATTTATGACATTGTTTGGAACAAGAAGTTGAAAAGTATAGGGTTCTACTAAAGCAAAGCGTTGCTCCATCCTGGTGCCAATTTCTATTATAATTGGTCCAAGGACCAGTCCGGACAAGGAGGACAGACCAGAGGTAACTGGACTTAATCCCCAAGCAATAGGGAGCCAAAATAAGTGTTTGAACAAAGGAGTGACAATTACAGATTTGCTTTCCAAGAAGCTAAAACTGGCAGCTGTGTAAAAAGGGAAGACAGTGGGGAGAGATTTGTAGAAGGTATAGCTTTTAGGCCAAGCAGAGAGTAGCTGAGGCAGTGCCAGCAAAAGGGGAAAAGAGAGAGTGAGTTTGGGGAAAGTTTCTGAGGCTGATGGGCAGGACTCAGTGATTGAATACATGGGTGTAGGAATGGAGGTGTCATAATTCTAGTAAAGATACAGGTAGATAGTGATGATGTTACTGATCTTGAGGAGGAAAAGAAGCATTATTAACAGGTAGAAGGAAGAAGAGGTGTTAGTTTTCCATGGTAATTTCAGCTTTGGTTGTAGTTTTACTGCCTTTGGGATAATCAGATGAGTTTGGAAGTGTAGAGTGATATTAAGGCTGAAAACATTAGTGGTAGGAGATTTCTACATCTGATGGCAGTAGAGTCATGAAAATGAATGCATTTATTCATAGAAAACAAGCACATGGAGCTAAGGGAGAGAGAAAACCAGGCCCACAGGGGCCACCACCATTCAGGGGCAGATTCAGTCTAAGGAGCCAGGGAAGGAGACTGAGAAGAAGCCATCAGACGTGAGGCAGGAGAGACAGGTCCTCAGGGCTTAATGTGGAGGACGTTTTCACAGAGGAGAGTAGTCTACATTCACTTAATTTACAAAAGTCATGGACATCCCTGGACTTCTCAATTTACTTACAAATGAGGTGAAAACATCATTTACTGGAGAGCTCAGATGGGAAATGGCGTTGCCACAGCACTGGCTTTTGTTGAGAGGAAATGTCCCTTCCCAGTGATAGCGGTAAAGGTGAGAGCTTATTCAACATCAGCTGAAGAAACCTTATGTCTTTCCAGTTTGAGAACGTTCTTTTTCCTTCCCATGCAAACGTGATTCACCCTCTTGATCATGCTGCATTTCTGATCACCCAATACCTCTTTTTTTCCCCTCGTATACATATACATGTCCTTTCTGAACAACTAATACTACTGTATATTAATGCTGACACTCTTTACATGCCGGGCACTGTTCCAAGCACATTATACAATTATTATACATATTAATTATTATATTATTATTATATGTTAATTATAGAATATATAATAATTATATGTTTATTAATTGACTTAATCAACCCCAAAAGTCTGTGACATAGATACTATTATAGTATTTGAGAGCGCTGAGATACTGAGATGTTAAATAACTTTTCCAAGCTCATACCACTTGAAAGTGCGAGAGCCGGGATTTGAACGTGGGCTCTATGGCTTTATGGGTCACATATCTGTGACACATATCTGTGTTCTGTTTTGTGGATGTGCATGTGTGTATGTCTTTGTGTTTTGTTGTTGTTTGGTTGTGTTATTTAGTGACTTTCCAAATAGCTTGCAAACCTTTTGATGGCAGTGCCAAGACCTTATGCTTATTTGAATTTTTCTTGGAATTTAGTAATAATAGCTCATGCTTACTAAGCACTGACTAGGTTCCCAGCTCTTGCTAAGCACGTGTACTGTTGGTCCTTGAACAACGAGGGGGTTGGGGGGGCCGAAACTTTGCATTGTTGAAAATACTCGTATAACTTATACTGGGCCCTCTGTGTATACCTGGTTCCTTGGCACCCAAGTTTCTGCCACATCCGTGGAATCAACCAACCACAGGTCATTTAGGACTGTAGTATTTACTATTGAAAAAAGAAATCCACAAATAACTGGACCCTTGCAGTTAACCTGTGTTGTTCAAGCATCCATTGTATTTCATTTATTCAGTCAACTCAATGACATGGATGAGGTTATTATTATTTTTTAATTTACAGACGGGGAATTTGAAGCTTGAGGAGATTAAATAACTTGCTTAAGGTCACACAGTAGGTGCAGCAGCTAGGGTTTCAACGCACACGAACACTAACCTCTAGACGATATTCGTTCACATACACTTGCTTCTATGAGTAAGTTCAATAAATAGAGGACTTACTGATTGGCTGTAATCATGCATGAGACTGCAGGGCTGGAAATTCACTGTCTTCATGCAGTCCTGCTTGCTGGCCATGTCCTATTTCCTGTCTATTTTCCACCTGATGGAGAACCTCTAAGCAGGGCCATCGTCAGGTGTTAGATTCAAAATTATATGGGGATCTCAATTATCCAAACAAATCAGAGCTCAGAAGTGTTCAGTTTGACTAATAAAGGTTGAAGATTTATAAAAAAAAAAAGGAACAATGAGTGAAATTTTCAATTTCAGCATGTCAGAGCATACAAGGTAAAGGAAATTGGCTTCAGGGAGTCGTTTGAATAATGGGACAGTTCAAATAAAGGTTGTTCAGATTACTGAGTTTGCACTGTACTTAATCTACCATACAGAGTGCAGCCCTCCAGAGCATTTGCTTCGGCACTAGGCAACTCTCTCAAGATTCAGCTCAGCCATGCTCCCCTCTCCAGCTCGTCATCAGCCCTTGGAAAGTCTTGGATTTTTTAAAACTCACTTTTCAGTGAGGAAATTCCTTGAGCTGTTATTATTATTTTTGTAACATGTTAAATTGTACAATAGCCAAAAATAAATTCCTTCCAGCTGATCTTCTCTAGGTTGGGACCATATTGTCACCTTCTTTCAACAGCAGTCCTAGGAACGGTAACAGCAAGACGAATGGAAAGGTTGGCTTCCAAGTCCTCTCTCAAAGCCTTAGTATCCCATTGGGTATTTTGCCTGGAGCACAGTCCAGACATTTGATCTGACCCAGGTCTATCAAGGGAGATTCATCAGGAGGAGAGAGGCAAAAGAAGTGCTCTGGCTTTCCTGCTGAGGAAATCTAAGATTTGATTTATTCCTGTCCTGTGAATGCCCCACCTCCAGGGAATGTCATATACCACACTCAGGGTAGCAGAAGAGGGAGTTTGATCAGTCCTCACTTGAAGAACCATGTTGATTATTCAGACACTCTTCTAGTAGAAGATCATTTGTCAGGATGACATGTCTGATTGTCCTGTGAATGCTCCAACTGCAGGATCTGAATAGTCCCCCCATCAGCCATCACCCAAATAAAATGGAATGGCTGAAACCTAGGAGAAGAAGAACAAACCCTGAAAAGAAGGGAAGGGAGAAAGGAAAACAACTCAAGGAGGAGCCAAAGAGACAGAGGATGGCAGGTGAGCAGGGAAGGTCCAAAGAAAAGGGAATTGTTCTTTGCTCATCCCAGCAATATTGGCTACTTGGGGCTTCTTAGGTCATAGGACCAACCCACATACACTGAGGAGCAGAAGGGGCCAGTTGAAGTGGACCCATTTTCATTCCTTCATCTCTACCCTGCTTATTGTAGATTCTATGGCTTAGAAGACATGAAGAAGGGAAGGGAAGGGAAGGGAAGAGAAGGAAGGGAGAGAAGGAAAGGGAAGGGAAGGGAAGGGAAGGGAAGGGAAGGGAAGGGAAGGGAAAGGGAGGGGAGGGGAGGGGAGGGGAGGGGAGGGGAGGGGAGGGGAGGGGAGGGGAGGGGAGGGGAGGGGAGGGAAGGGGAGGGAAGGGAAGGGAAGGGAAGGGAAGGGAAGGGAAGGGAAGGGAAGGGAAGGGAAGGGAAGGGAAGGGAATGGGAGAGAAAGGAAAGAAAAGAAAAGAAAAGGAAAGGAAAGAATGATTTGACCCTGGAGTTTGCTCTGCACACAGATAAAATGCATTTTTCTTTCCCCTTTCATTTAGAGAGATTACTCAACATTGTTCTAAGATATTCAAAGCCTTTAAAGAAAAAATGTAATTCAAAAGCTTCTCCTGATTGTTTACGTTACTAGAGGTGGGATTTTGAGCAGAGACTGCTCTTGAATTTAGGAAACATGTCGATAGCCCTTTTAGTTGGGAAGGACTGTGCAGGAGTAGAAACTGGAGAACAGTCTCTGAAGAGCACAGGAGAAAGAGGGTGGGGCACTTGGGCCTTGAAGAAGTGTGAAAAGATGGATAGAAAGTTGAGCAGCCTCACCTGGGCAGTGTGTCAGCCAGCTGGTTCCTAAGAGAAACGGCCAGCCATGGAAAAAGAGTTGATTAACTTCAGGAATAGTGATGTTTATTGTTGCCCCACGTGCCACAAAACAAGCTCCCTTTGTTATCCTCATCCCCTCATTGACAATGTGTTTCTTACAAAGGACCGTGTTAGTGACAGTGAGAGGAGTTAGTGGGTATGAAGTGCTCACTGCTGGGATGGGACAAGAAAGAGAATTGTGGCTTCCACAGAGCACACCTGCTTTGAGGTTAGCAAGGTGCCAGCAGCGTCACTTTGAGGGAAAGCAGTAGTCCTGCATTTCCAGGGGGTACCCAGCAGTCAGATTCACTGAAACCCAAGGTAACCTGGCTGGGACCATTGGGAGGCAGTGAGAACAGAGTGGCAGGACCTGTGTGAACTGACTCTATGAGGAGAGGCAAGATAAACTCCCCTTTCCCTAAACACAAAGGCAGATGGAAGGATGGAATAGGGGAGCAGTAGGCTAGATCCTGCTAATATGTGGCTTTGGACAAAGCAGATGGCAGATAATTGAGTTATAATTCATCCAATAAGTGTTTATTGAGCACCTGTTACATGACGGGCACTGTGCCAGGTGCTGGGATATAAAATCTAATTACACAGACAGTATCCTCAAGAAGTGTACATCTAGAAAAAAGACATGCACATGGGTTGACAGTTACCCAACAGTGAGATGAATAGGATGATAACTGGAACACTGATAACAGCCATCACTTCTCTGCTGTTTACTCTGCACCTGGCATTGAGCCAAGTGCTTTTCATGTTCTACAACATTTACCCTTCCCAAGGACTCAATGTGGAAAATCTTAGTCGACCCATCTTACTGATGAGGACATTGAGACTTAGATAATCTTTTTTCCATCCAAGTCCATAATGCTTATATATTTCCTAATTAGGGTGTGAAACCTCAGGTCTAATCCCAGAGCTTGTCCTCTTCCTAGGGTACTGTCTGGGGGATGGGCAGAGGCACCAGTCAGTCCTTAAGGCTTTACAGCAAGAGACGAGATAATATTGGATTTGATATTAAAATATAAGTAATAGCTTCATAAAAGATGTTGGGGGTGGGAGTGGTGGAAGTGTGAGTATGCAAGTTGCAAGAAGGAGAGACATGTGTTGCTTCATGGAGATGTGGAGCACCATACTATGCTGACAGCACTTAGGTTTGGTTACAGTATAAGGATGAAGGTGGGTGTGGGGTGGGAGAGGAAGAGGGGAACCATGGTACGTGGACCTAGACAGGTCGGTGGGTTCTAATCATGGAGGGCATGGTACGCCAAGTCAAGGAGTGTGAATACAAAGGTTTGAAATCCATGGACATGTCTTAAGGAGTAGGATGATCTCATCCGACTTTGAAGGCAGGGGTCACATGGGGATGGGAGTGTGTGGGGAGGAAGAGTGAGGGAGTCTAGTTAGGAAGGTGATGCTCCTATTGGTTTGACCCACTTCGTCGCACCCAAGAAATGAGATAGAAGGCAATTTAAGAGAAAGTAAGAAAATAGACCAAGAGGACACTTATAGGAAGTGATTCACAGAGAGCCCCACAATCTGTATGTGCCTCCATGCCTTCCTTTACCACTTCCGAGACCAGACAACCAAGGTCCTAGGAAATTATAAAGTTGTGTATCATCCTTGAAGCACACCCTGTGATCTGGCTTACTTCCTAGCATATCTCCTAGTTGTTCCAACAAACCCAATCTGGATGCCAGGGAGGGAAAATGGACCCAGGCAGTTGCAGTGCAGATGCTCTGGAGTCAAACTTCCTGCCTTTACAAAGATTGAAGTACAGTTGCTGTACAATATTATATAAGTTATAGGTATATAATACAGTGATTCACAATTTTTAAAGGTTATACTCCATTTATAGTTATTATAAAATATTTGCTATATTCCTGTGTTATACAATATATCCTTGTAGCTTAATTTATACTTGATAGTTTATACCTCTTAATCCCTTATGCCTATAATGCTCCTTCCTCCCTCCCCACTGGTAACTACTAGTTTTCCCTTTATATCTGTGAGTCTGCTTCTTTTTTGTTATAATCACTACCTTGTTGTATTTTTTAGATTACACATAAATGTCTTGCATTTAAATCCTATCTCTAGTTCTCACTATCTGTGTGCTACTGGACAGTTTTTTTAAATCCCCTCTACTTCAGTTTTCTTACCTATAAAATGGAGTTTAAATAATAATAATAATAAAAATAGCACCCACTTCATAAGATGGGTGAGAATTTTATGAAGCAGTACATACAAAATACATAGACCACTGGCTGGTGGACGGAAAATGTTAGCAATTATTTTCCAGATAACCACAGGCCTGATTTCTGGGGGGTTCTCCTTTTCTTGCCAAGCAGGAAAGTGGCTGTCTGAGTCCAAAGCCAAGGCCTTTTGGCTTGAGGAAACATTTTCCAAGAGTTCTTTAGGCCCTCCAGCTCTATTGCGGGGGCCTCTGCATCCTTCCTGTAGAACAGGAAGCTGTCCCTCGGCCCCAGTAGGCCCCAGTGCACTCACTATTCAGGATGACTTCTCACTCCCGATGAATCCCAGGTTCCTGGACAAATTTCACAGAGCCTCCTTTTTCCATGAAGCTTAACAGTCAGGCTAAATACAAGCTCATTCTGATTTTTATAAAGGGAAGGCAGATGGAAGCCTGTATTCTAGATGTGTCTTGGGCCATGAGAAGTTGTTTTATGGGCCAGGAAATTCCTGTTGGCTTTCTATGCTACTAAACAAAATCAAAGAGGACCTCTAATCTGAAGCATCCTAGTTTGTGATCTCCTAACTTACTCAACAGCTCAGGGTTTGCCCTCATCCACCATTCAGAAAGTCCTGAATGGAATGGGTCAAACAAAAAGATGGGTTTGAAACCTTGGATGGGGGACTTTGTACAGCCATAGAGTCTCCAGGCTAAGGCAAGGAATGTAGAGATTTGGAACTGGAATCCCCGAGTATGATTAAAGGGGTGCTTGGAGTCCCATCAGGCCCACTGTGTCTTTGCACCAATTACCAGTCTTCTCAGGGATATGTCCAATCTGAAGCTATTGAAAGGACATCCTCATCCTTGAGGGTCTAGGTCTACCCCAAACCTCCTCCAACTCAATTTTACATCCCTGAGATCTCCAACACCACTATGAGCTCTTATTTCACTAGAAGATTTTGACACAGGCAACTCAGCTCTCTACCTATTTCCCTAAGACTTAGGCTTCTATCCAAAATCATTGACATGATTTGTCATTTACAAATAGTTAATGATGCTTGAATTAACAAAAGTCACTGATCCACAGAAGCTAACTCAGCTGAGAAGATAAGCTTCACTCTACAGCCAGGAGTAGCTGAGTCAAAATTAGAAGCTAAGCCCACATGCACTTGAGCATGCACTTGAAATGCTATCACTTCCATTATCTCTGCTTCTACCTTATATATACTTTAGGCAGCAGAACCAGAGGGGAGAAGCTCTGAAACACGTTGGCAGAGGCCACGCCAACAGAGACACCTCTGCCCAAATTGTTAGCGCCAACACACGACAGCCGGAGCTAAACCGAACTTGGATAAGCAGAAGACAGATGCCTGTTCTCATCAATGTCTGACTAAGTTCCAGAACTCCCAGGGGATATTCATTGTTCCAAAGTGACTCTATTTCCCAGTAGGAGAGACCAGCACCCCACTGTAATACCCCAGCTGCCCAGCGCAGTCCATTCAAGTCTCAGAGTGTTCATCAGATTCATCATGTGCCCTGAATTTCACCAGTCACTTTTAACATCTGCTTCCAGAACATGAATTAGCCTAGAAGCCCTAAAGATCACTGCTTATAACTATCTCTAACTTCAGTGACACCGTCACCTCCCATAGTCACAGCCCCATTCATGTGGGAAGGACACCTTATTAGCGGTTCTTCTTATGCTTGGTGTTGCTGTTCCATCTCGTCAACTGCCATCATACTGCTTATTAACAAGTTTATCTCTAAGGCTCCCCAGCACTAGACCTCTAACTACAGTTCTGTGTCACATTCCAGCTCTGAAAAATACTTCCAAATTCTGCATGGCCATATCTACCCCTGTACTGCCTGCCACGCCCAGGAAAAGTGCTATAGGAATGAGCACATCAGTAAGTCTTAGACAACAACTTCCATTTCTGAATACCCGAGAGTCAGAACCTGTCCATCCATACAGACGCGGCAGACTCCCTATACAGATTGCTATAATCTATTCAAAGCACTCTGTTTCACAGCTCTCCCTCTATTTTCACTGTTTCTCTGAGATCCCAAGTCCACTGCCATTTCAGCATGTGGACCATAATTAGTAAAGCCATAAGCCTCTCAAGAGGACCTACTGGATAGTATTCATTATGCAAGAGAAGAGCCTAAGCATATGACAGGTAACCTGAGACACTTTGAAATGACATCCAGGGGAGTACATTTCTATACATCACCAAACTCGACTGAGAACCAAAATATGGACCCCCCAAATAAGCAAACAACCCAAAAAACCAGAATTCATCTGTAGCTGCCAGTCTGTAGCCCCTAATTTAACCAAACTGCTTCATTTTACACATTAGCATAAAAAGTTATGGAACTTCCCTAAAGTATTCTAAATGATAATTAACATTGACTTTTTTCTCCAGCTCTATTGAGGTATAATTGACAAATAAAAATTGTATATATTTAAGGTATATAATGTAATGTTTGATATACATAAACATTGTGAAATGCTTACCACAACCAAGCTAACTGACATATCTACCACCTCACAGTCATCATTCTTTTTAGTGAGAACAGTTAAGGCCTACTCTCTTAGCAAATTTCAGGAGTACCTACGGTACTAACTACAGTTACCAGGCTGTACATTAGATCTCCAGAACTTATTCATCCTGCATACCTAAAACTTTGTACCCTTTGACCAACATCTGTCCCACCCCTAAGGCCCTGGTAGCCAACATTCCACTCTCTGCTTCTATGAGTTTGATTTTTTTTAGATTCTACACATAAGTGAGATCATGCAGTATTTGTCTTTCTGTGTCTGGCTCATTTCACTTAGCTTAATGTGTTCCAGATTCATTCATGTTATTGCAAATGACAGGATTTCCTTCTTTTTTAAGGCTAAAGAATATTCCTCTGTGTGTGTGTGCGTGTGTGTGTGTGTCTCACATTTCTTTATACATCTATCTGCTGATGGATACCTAGATTGTTTCCATATCTTTGCTATTGTGACTAATGCTGAAACAAACATGGAAATCTCTTCAAGATAACTTATTTTATTTCCTTTGTACCTATACCCAGAAGTGGGAAGGACATTGATTTTTTTTTTTTTTTTTTTTTTTTTTTTGCGGTACGCGGGCCTCTCACTGTTGTGGCCTCTCCTGTTGCAGAGCACAGGCTCCGGACACGCAGGCTCAGCGGCCATGGCTCACGGGCCTAGCCGCTCCACGGCATGTGGGATCTTCCCGGACCGGGGCACGAACCCGCGTCCCCTGCATCGGCAGGTGGACTCTCAACCACTGCGTCACCAGGGAAGCCCCACATTGACTTTTAAAGTTATTTAAAAGCAGCCTATGAAATCTATGAAGTGTACAACTTAAAAATGACTACAGCAACTTATCATCATCATCATCATTACTGTTATTTGCTATTGTTTTTATTATTGCTATAGTAGTTATTCTTTCAACCAATGTGCTTTGAGGACCCAGGTTCTAGAAGGGCATCTCCCTTCATCTTGAGAAACTTAATGGCCTAATTGGAAAGACATGACACAGCAAACTCTCCGGAATCCACTGTGCTAGGAATTTAATAAGAAACTATGAAAAATTCTGCATTCATATAGGGGAGTCAGAGGGAGGATTATATGATCTGTCCCTAGATGGTCACGAGATAGTTAAGGACATTCCAGGAAGAGACAATAACGGAAACAAAGATGCAGAGACTGGAAAGAGGAAGGTATATGTTAGTTAGGGCATCGAGCTAAGCTGTCGTAATAAAGAGACAGAAATATAGTGACTCAAACAAGATAGCAGTGTATTTATTTCTCTGTCCAGATGTAGGTGGGCAGACTGGAGCCAGTAGACAGCTCTGCTCCATGAGGTCAGCTGGGTTTCAGGTTCCTTCCTTCTTTGTTTGCCATTTGCCAACAGTCGCCAGCACGAGGGTCATGTCCCAGCCCACAGGAAAGGAGGAAGAGAGATGGAACATAGTCATTTCCTCTTTGCAGGACATGACCTACAAGTTGTACACATCGCTTCCACTCGCATCCCACTGGCTGAACTTAAGAGCATGGAATTACAAGGAAATCTGGGAAATGTAGTTTCTAAGAGGGCCATGGCAGCCAGCTGAAACTCAAGGGATTTTATTATGAAAAGGAGGGAGGGAAGCGTGGATAATGAGGGAAAATTCCTAGCATCTACTGCAGTGTTTGAGAAACTTTATGTAACCCTTGCCTGAATAGGGAGGATTAGCAGGAAATGAAGTTTTCCATGATATCTGGTTTCATGAAAACACAGTAGATAATCAAAGCAGAGGGAGCAGAATATGCAAAAAAACAGAGATGTGTCCCTTAAAAACGGATACAACCTATGAGTATTATTGTTAGGTCAGTACTGTATGAACTTTTGATACAATGGCTTCATTGGCATAGAGAGATTGCCAACTCTCTGCTCTTGTCTTATGTCCTATCAAAGTAATTCCTCATGAAAGAGATCAGATCGGAAGATTTATATAAATTTCTGTGAAGTAAAGGGAAGCACCATCTCAGTCAAGAAGGAACAAGGGATGCGTTTTTGAATGTGCTTCATAATGTGTATTCGTCATTAATAGAAAACAAGACATCTTGTTAATTACGGTATACAAATTCTGTGTTTTATTTCAATCATTGATTGACCCAGTTTGGATGGGATAACTGTATTATGAAGTTTTAGGAGAGAAATCCTTAAGCAGGAGAGGGTGGTAAGGAGGATGAGATGTGAAACGTGTAATGGGTGTGCTATGTAATTTTGTTTTCCTGCAGCACACATAGATCTTACACTTACACCATATTACACTGAGATTTAAGCTAATTATTTAAACCTAGAAAATCCGACTTCTTTCAAAGAACCACAATTACCTCTACAAAGGCAAATCATCACTTTGGAGGTCTCCAGATTTCTCATATTTGACAAGAGCATAACCTCTGGAGTTTCTTTAGCAATTGGATGGTACATCCTTGTAAAAGAGGCCACAGCTAAGAAAATCAGATTGATGTTGATGGTGGGATCACTGCAGGGACATCACAGTGAGCGTAACAGCCCTCTTGGTGGCTGAAGACTTTTTCTGGACATCGAGGTGCTCAGGAATAATGTATGAACTTTCCTACCTTGCTCCCTCCTGTTAAGTTAGGACCTACTGGGACATTAGTTAGCAGGTGACAGTTGGGAAGTGCTAGTGACAGATTTTTAGCTTCCTATCCACAAGACCAGCTGCTCCATGGTGACCCCACTTTGGCAAGCTCCACTGGCAGCTGGTGAAATGTACTGCTCTTGGCAAGTACCTACCAGCTGTTCCCACCTGTGGTCATAGGCAGGATCTGTCAATTATGCTTATTAGATCTGTAAATCCGAGGGATAATCCAACCTGTTACAAAGAGCCTCATTCATAGTATATGGGTATCAAATTTAGTGAATCCCCTTTTAGTGTGTGATTATTTCACACATGGCTTTTGAATCTCATTCTCTTATACCCTCACAACTACACAGTCTTTGATTGAGAAACGAATTAATTGGGAAGTCATTCTGCTGTAGGATAACAAATTCTTAAGACATCAGAGCTCAATCCACCACTGAGAATATACCTTTGCTCCTACCATGAATTTAAGAATCCATTACTTTTATTCCCTCACTTCTTACCTTCTCCTGCATGGCAGTTTAAGCCATATAATTTGCCATCTGAAAGAGTTACGTAAGCACAGAGCATGAAATACTCTGAGAAGTCACCGTATTAATTAGACCCTCACATCATAGAATCATAAAAATTAGAAGTGTAGAGGGTCTGCAGCAGGAGGTCATTTTTGCCCGTCTTCCTCCTCTGTGCCTTCTGCCCAAATAGGATGATTTTGTCCACTTAAGCAGGAAAGAGATTAAATATGGCACATTCTCAGTGGTCTATCCAGTGTTATCACAAAAGATCCCAAAGTAATTGACACTACCTCCCTTAAACCTGTGTGCTGAATCCTCACTCAGTGGCTTTTCCTCTATAAATACAAGGACCCGTCCCAGCTGACATGCTTGTATTATTGGACAGACTCTAATCTCAGCATTATACAGGCCCACATTCTTCCTCCGCCAAACGCTATTTGCAGTTCTGTCCCAGATGTAACAACCTAATCAAAACAGAATTTCATAGAGCACCACACAGACGATTGGTTTCTAGGAGACTGTGCAACAGGTACCTGTATGTTTACTGCCTTCTTTTATGAAACTTGATACAATGCAATTGGCAGATTACACATTGATTACTGGGACTTGACTCATAAGAAATGAATTGTAAATAATAAGGTTTAGTAGTAGCCAAAAACATTTTCAAGTCCTCATAATGCTAGCCTTCTCAACTATAACATCATGGACATCAAATTAATACTGTATATTTCTACCTTTTCTACATGGTCCTTCTCGCAGACCCCTATTGTCAACTGAATTGCATCCATGACAACGAATGCTGCCATGTTCAATGACCTATAGGAACAAGAATCCCTTTCAGAGCGCTCTGCCACAGAAATGGTCAAAAGCCAAAGGAATCCATTAGAAATAGAGAAGTTTGGAGCTGAAAGAGCTTTTGGAAACCACCTACTTAGAAAACGTGCATTCGAAACATGCTCTCTAATTAGAAAAACAATGTTACCTGAAGGTAAAAAAAACCAAATAAACCGCCCAAAATGGAATGCCTGAATTTCAATCCTTGGTCTGTGACCCATTAGTGCTATGAATGCACATAAGTATCTTGATTCTTCTGAGCCTCATGACCCTCAAAAATTGTCAGACTGGCGTTTGCAAGACTTACCTTCACTCCCTACCTTTTAGATGGATTTTTAAATAAGTTAAATATTGTAACCAAAATCACTTTTTAAATAATAAAAATCTATATAATGTAAGGTATTATTAACATTCCTACCAGGATAAGCACCCAATTCAACTTCTTCATTTTACAACTGCAGAAACTGAGGCTCAAAGACACTAGAAAATTCCTCCAAGGCACTAGATGGTATGCACCAAGGCTAATAAGCCAATAACCAAAGTCTGTCCTCGCCTACTGGGTACACTTCCTTTTATGTAACACAGAAGATTCACAAAATTCCAATTTGCGGGCTTCCCTGGTGGCGCAGTGGTTTCGAGTCCGCCTGCCGATGCAGGGGACACGGGTTCGTGCCCCGGTCCGGGAAGATCCCACATGCCGCAGAGCGGCTGGGCCCGTGAGCCATGGCCGCTGAGCCTGCGCGTCCGGAGCCTGTGCTCTGCAATGGGAGAGGCCACAACAGTGAGAGGCCCGCGTACCACAAAAAAAAAAAAAAAAATTCCAATTTGCTTGAAGGTAAGTGCAAGGCAAAAGTGTGATAGACTCTTTCAAGAAAAAATCCAACCTTGCTCACACACCCAGCTGCCCCTTCCATGTTAGCACTTCTATAATATATTATACTTGTAAACTGAGATATGACAATTAGTTAATTGAATCTTTGTAGCAGATGGTAGAAGTTTATGAATTGCATCAATTAATGAATAAATAAAAATAAACTGTTGCCCTCACTAGTGCCCCTAAAAAAATATGTAAATAGCATACATTCATTTTCCTAGTTCACAGATGGAGATTTTGAGGCCCATCGAGGTTCCATTTGCTCCTGGGCAGGTGGATAATAGACAGATACTCAGTCTAAAAAAAAAAAATTCAGACAGGCTATCATTAACTTATTTTTTTTTTCCTTTCTTATCCAGATCAAAACTTAGTAGAGGCTGTTTACAGTCTTTTCTTCCTGTCTCCTTATCACCATTTTGTAATCCAACCTGGCCTTGGCCTAGGACAGCTAGTTACACAAGCTGTGAGTAGCCTGGATATCAGTCAAGCCTTGTCCTTTTCCTTCTGAATGGTCTCACACCCAGAGGGCCAGAGAAAAGAGAGAATGGAGGCCTTGGAACAAGCGCCTGAGAGGGAACAATGTAATCTTCCATCGTGTAAAGCTTTAGTAATGTTTGAGATGCTCCTGTTTCTAGCAGACAGTCTATGTAGCAGGGAAGGAGGGAAACCATTGAGTTGGGCAATGGCTTGGTGTTTCCAACAATCCTAACATCTGGGGGTCTTTGCTTCTATCCAGGAGTAGCCTCTGCAATCCTCCCACGGCCACTCCAGTCCCATAGGCCACCTCGGTGGTCCTGATGCAGTGTCAGAACTTCCAAAACATTTTGTGAGGCAGCATCATGCTATGCAGCATTTCACTGTTGGTTAGGACCACATTAAAATGTCATTTCAGGCAATTAATATTTTATTTATAAACACTTATAAATATTTATTATAAAGGACTAATAGCAGCTCATGAGAAAACAAATCTATTTCATTTGTATTAAAACATCATCAGATGCTTAATTATAGGAATATTTAGACAAACCATTAAAAATTTATGCTGACTTTCCTGAGAAGTCTGGGACAATCTCCCTTAGACTTCCCCATTTAACTGAGGGGGCAAATTTGATAGGATGCCACAAAAACAAGGGAAAGAAATCCATCTTCAGTTCCCCTTTCTAGTAGCAGGCACAGATTCTGCCTTCATGCGAAAGAAGTCAAAAGACATCTTTCCTTTTAAGAAAAATATTTTCTAAAATATTTTCAGAAAAGATGGACTCATTATGGACAAATGTCCCAGGCATACTTGGAAGCAAAACATGCCACACCTTTAAATGTATCTGATTAAGCATCTTGCTGCTATTTTAATCAGTTCCCAAACATGCAATCGGCAGTCCTATTTTTCAGCCAGAAAGAAAAATGGTTATTGTCAACATTGATCTGTTGTAGAACACATCACCTTACCCTACTAAGTTCTGAAAATATAATTAAAACATTATATTTTGAAACCAGTGACTCACCAAAGTATATAAGGATCTAGGTGTACATTTTGCTTTTTTATGGCTCTTAAGTTTAGGCTGAAAAGAGAGTAAATGAGACTGAATCTCCTTAATTGGCTGTAACCGATTTATTTCTGTTGAAATGCACTGCCATTTCCATATAGCACATATTTCTGCCTCAGTTACTACACTATTTGATTGGACCTTAACTTTCTTCTTGTATTTGCATTATAGCTATTGTGCAAACACCTTATAAGACTTGCATACTTTGGGAGATTTAAAAGTACAATGACCGATTTGATAGGAAAGTTGCAGTTTCTCCATGTTATTTCCAAAAATTGCTCTTTGGAACATTGTGCTATTGTCACAACATGCCTCTCAGTTATGCTTACTTTAGCTGCTCTTGGATTTTGGTACGAGACAGGTTTACTCCAATACATTACCAAGTGGTCTGAAATAGCATCATAATTCATAAAGGTCATCTTGTGAATTTTAAGACCATCCAACCCCTTTATCTACTTTTAATGACTGGAAATATATTTTTGAAAACTGACATTATCATTTGTAGTGGAGAATATCATATAACATAAAAAATATGGACTGGAGATTTTGCATAATCAAATCAAGATCGAGATGGGCAAGCACTGTAGAGTAGAAATGAGAAATCTGGAAAAACATGCTGGATGGCCATATCTGATGGGCACAGCTTTGAAATAAAATCCTAATAACATAAGGAAATCATTTTAAAGACTTTCAGAAAAACCCAGACATAGTAGAACAGCTAGTTCTTTGCTTGGCATTTTTTCCCCAAAGCCACAGTAAACAATCTTGAGTGCACTTAAAATGTTGACAACATTGTTTTGAAATATTTGCCATAAGGTCATATGCCATCGTGGATTGTCCACTGGAAGTGCACGATATGATGTTATTAAAAAGCACAACTTCTACATGCCTAACTCCAATTAACCACTTGTAACCTGGTTACGAATACGAATTTGAGTCACTTGTCCAGTTTTCTCTCTTTCTTCTGCAAGCAAAATCATGATCCAGGGTTATTGCGTTTTACCCCAGTAACAGAAAATGCTATAATTCTCAAAGCAATGAGACCTATCAACCTATTCCAAAAACACCTAGCTGTCATTCTATGAAGAGTGTGATGTTTTGTTTATTTGTTTGGGGTCTGCTCTTTTATTCCAGAAGCAGTGGCTGCTTTTGGAATTCAACTTTTGATTCTCCCTTTAATCACACACAGAATGCAATGCTTGTAAACTGTCCCATCGTGTCACCGTTCCTCTATTTATTACATCTTATGCTTTAAATATCACCTCTGACAAACAAAAGAAAAGCAAATGTCCCTAAATTTCCTGAAGGGCTGAAATATCAAGCCCGGATTATTATTGTTTATGTCTCAGCTTTAGCAGCTCCAGTGTCTCCA
This sequence comes from Pseudorca crassidens, assembly GCF_039906515.1. NCBI lineage: Eukaryota > Metazoa > Chordata > Mammalia > Artiodactyla > Delphinidae > Pseudorca > Pseudorca crassidens. Next base: position 34,706,894 of record NC_090309.1, read on the forward strand.
TGGTCTGCTGTGTGCCGAGCTGGCAATGATGGATGGCCATTACGGCAGCTTATTGGAAATGGCTTGATTTATAACCTGTTCTCCTGCCTCAGTCTAATGGCTTCATTTCTTTCCTCCAGCGCGTGATGCCACAGCCAAGGTCATTGCGCCAATGGCCTTTTGTTGTTCGCCTGCTGATGACCAGTGTGCCTAGCAGTCAGCATGGGAAAGCGTGAAGGGGGGGAGGCAACAGGAAGGGGGGCCACCATGGGGGTGGGGAAGCTCCAACCTTTACATTTTAATTTTTTTTTCCATCTCAGTCCCTGATAACTGCGGTAGAACAGTAGATTAAATGCTGTCTTCTATTTGCTTCCCGTACTTGCCAGACAAGGAGCTGCTTTATGATCCTCAGTGGGGAAGTCTATTACTCACCTCTACTTTAAATGACCAACATCAAATATATACAGCTCCCATTAAAGCTGAGATCAATAAAAATGCCATTAAGATAGTAAAAGTTGCTGATATTAGTGAAGCCCCCAAACAAAATATTTGATTTTCTTTCAGGTTGTTAGTGAGATGGCATAGGAACATATAAGTGAAAGGAGAACTAGCCATGCCTATGGTCAATAATTTATCTCAGAGATTCATTCAGCCTCTCACCCAATATTTCCCTGCTGTCTATTGATTCCTCATCATTATTTGTCATAAGCTGTCCTAACTCAAGGAGAAAATATGCCCTGCTGGTCCGAGGGGAGTCATACCTGGAGAAATAGAAAGGAATTTCATTAAAAGCAAGAAAGAACGGCTGTGGCTTTGAGAAACTCCAACAGCAAGTTGCCTAGACTTTTGTTAGAGTCTTAAAGCAAGTCGTAAGCAGCTCAGCAACATTGCACAAGATACTGTGAACCCTGGGCTGGAGTTGTTCTGACTGGGGTTCAGGGAAGCTCAGAGGCCTTCCCTGTGTATGAGTCCAGCTTCCAAAAATTGTGTGTGCCTGTGAGTGTGTGTATACTTTTCCTTTCATATTTTCCCTTTCCCTAGAATCTTCCAAGTTGATTTTCCCAACTGGGCTCTCATGGATACCGGAGACAAGTCAATGGTTAAAGAGACACATTAGTAAAGAGTATACAGGGTTATGTCTATGTCATTAAGTCAAACTAAAACCCAAAGGTAAAGGCATTACTTTGGAAATAGGATTAATTTTTTAAAGTATGACTATTTGCTTAAGGGCAGTTTTTAATAAGTGGTCTATATTTTATTTTCATGAGATATGTGTTTGTGACGTGGCATTCAATGGTAATCTTTGAAACTGGTTTTGAACAATGGCTTGAAATTTGCTTTATGCATATCCAAAAATCAATGTCAGAGAATTTTTTTTAAGTTCAGTCTACTTGGAGTGGGCTAATTCCCCTCAAAAAATGATCTTATTTAAATTTTCTCAAATCTTAAGTCAGTTTAGTCTGGAACATAAATCCATAGCATTTTAACACTGAAAGGGACCTGCAGGAATACCTACTCTCGTTCCTTTGCACTAAGCCACTTACATCCTCACCACATCTTTATGAAGTGAGTGATATTCCCATTGCATAGAAGGAGACAGAGATCAGATAGCTTGCCCAAGATCACATATCTCACAGTGGTAGAGTCCAGATACACACCCAACTCTATTAGATTTTGCAACTAACAATAAATGGAATATTTAAAATCAACTAGAAGCGGGCTTCCCTGGTGGCACAGTGGTTGAGAGTCTGCCTGCCGATGCAGGGGACACGGGTTTGTGCCCCGGTCCGGGAAGATCCCACATGCCGCGTAGCGGCTAGGCCCGTGAGCCATGGCCGCTGAGCCTGCACGTCCGGAGCCTGTGCTCTGCAACGGGAGAGGCCGCAGAGGTGGGAGGCCCGCGTACCGCAAAAAAACAAAACAAAACAAAACAAAAACCAAAGATCGGAAGGGAGTTTTCTTAAAGCAACTTCTGCTCTCTGCCACCAACACAAATCCCACCCCCGCTCTCCCTGGCCCCTGTCAGTGGAGCAGAAAGACCTGCTACCTACTTGGAATAGGAGCTGAGAAGAATATCCAGGGCCAGGACTCAAACTAACAGCCCCGTGTATTTTCCGGCCAGCTTATTATAAATCCTTTCCACCAAAAGCCTTTGCTGACATCCTACAGGACCGGGGACTGGTCTCTTCTGTTTGTTTATTCATAAAAGGCAACATATATTTCTCCACCGTCAGAGACGTCTCCTTGAAGAATTACACTGAAGGGATAGCACTGGAGTTTTCCCACGATTGGTAAATCACAAACAGGAGGAACAGTCCTGGCTGGACCAGATGAGAGTGGAGATCCCAGTCCAACGGTGGGAGGCTGGACCCTGCCATGTGTCACCAGGACACTGGTCATCAGAGTACAGTTCTGCATCTGCTCAGCCTACCTCATGCTTTTGTGAAATACAGGGACATGTGGACCCAAGGTAGGTTGCAGGGAGACCCCAAACACCATCCTGGAGTCAAGAGATGGATGTCTGGACGGTTGAACAATAGGGCTGTCAAAGCCAAAACAAACATGGTCTCTGTTTTCCTTGTTTCTTTCCCTACATCCCATCTCCATTAATCACCACACATTCATCAAACTAGTTAAAAACACAACCAGAAAACTGAAACCAAATTCGTAACCTGAAAGAGTTAACATGTATTAAATAAGCATAAATATGTTTCAAACAAAAGTCACTGGTCAGGGTTAGTTAACTGCGGGTATTTCAACAAAATTATTTAGCCTTTCCATTGAGACTATCTCTTTATACCCTGGATAAGAATTTTGAAAACAAATGCCAGGCATGGATATGGGATCTGGAGGGTTTCGGTAAGCCTCCCCTTGACAGTTTATCAGTGACAATGACATATCTCACCAGTTTATGGTAAAGGCAAACTTCATGAGGTAACGCACACATTTAATGAATGAGCCTATAATGAAAAAAACACTGGCAATGGTAGGCTGGTGGGAAAATGGGTTTGAAATAACATGTACAAACCACTCACTGAGCTGGGATTATGAGAATTAGATAGAGCATGTTTTTGGAGCAAAAATGCAATACCACTGATGTGATTACCCAGAAGAATAAAGCTAAACGAAAGTCTGTTTTGAGAGGCACAGAATACCGGAGAGCCAGAAATCCATCCAATCAAATTCACCAAGTCCTGAGCAAAGAGCCTGTAGGTGACTGCTGTCATTATGGACTCAGTACCTGGGTGTACTTTTCCCCTTTACCTAGAGCTCCACACAGTTGAGAGGTCAAGATGGTACTTGATACACTTTCTAAAGCCAGAACTCCTTGCCTTTTTACTGGTTGTGATTAGTGAGTTTCAGCTACTAGTTGTATGTACTTTCTGGATGGCAAATGAAAGAAAAGCCCTGTGCAAGAATCATGTGTTCAGGATCTCCAGGCACTTGGCAAATGTCAGTTCCTTGATCCTTACAGCGCCTGTAGCATAAAAAAGCACTTGAGACCTTAGGAAGTGAGCCATCAAGCATTAAACAGGGCCTGCAAATAGGTGGTTAAAATGTTCTCTGGGGGCTTCCCTGGTGGCGCAGTGGTTGAGAGTCCGCCTGCCGATGCAGGGGACACAGGTTCGTGCTCCGGTCCGGGAAGATCCCACGTGCCGCGGAGCGGCTGGGCCCCGTGAGCCATGGCCGCTGAGCCTGCGCGTCCGGAGCCTGTGCTCCGCTACGGGAGAAGCCACAGCAGTGAGAGGCCCGTGTACCGCAAAAAAAAAAAAAATCTCTGGGTGTGACAAAGTTAAGCTTCCCCCAAATCCCAGGTAGAAACAACTTTAAAGAGTTTTTCACAATCCCTAGCCTCTCTGAAGGAGACATTGATGCGTGTGAACTGATGTTAAGTCTTCCAGTGATCTTGGCTCCAGAAATGCAAAATCTTCTACCGGCCAATGGGCAGCCAAAGACTGTGAAACTGCCAGAAGTATCTTGGGCAACTTGGTAGGACTACAGATGTTAAAAGAGATGATCGCTCTGTGACATACAGAGGGGTGGTTGAGAGCTCAGACTCTACAGACAAGATTTAAACCCCAAGTTTTACCCTTGATAGCTGTCTGAACTTGGGCAAATACTCAATCCCTTTAAGCCTCAGTTTCCTCATATACAAAAAAAGGTTAGCAAGTGTGCCTCCCTCCTAGGGCAGTGGTTCTCAGCTGAGGCCATTTTGTCCTCCAAGGGACATTAGGCAAGGTCTGGAGACAATTTTGGTTGTCACAGCTGGGGTGGGTGTTGGGAGATGTTACTGGAATCTTGGGGGTAGAGACCAGAAATGCTGCTAAACATCCTACAGTGCGCAGGACAGCCTCACAACAAAAGACTATTAGGACAAAAGTAGTCAATAGTGCTAAAGCTGAAAAGGTCTGCCCCTGAGTTACTTTGAAAATTCAATACAATACTCCATGTAGAGGGTGTGGAGAAAAGGGAACCTTCCTACATTGTTGGTGGGAATGTAAATTGGTGCAGCCACTATGGAAAACACTATGGAGGTTCCTCAAAAAACTAAAAGTAGAGTTTCCATATGATCCAGCGATCCAACTCCTGGGCACATATCCAGACAAAACTCTAATTCGAAAAGATACAGGCACCCCTATGTTCATAGCAGCACTAGTCACATTAGCCAAGACATGGAAACGACCTAAAATGTCCATCGACAGATGAATGCATAAAGAAGATGTGGTACATATACACAGTGGAATACTACTCAGCCATAAAAAAAGAATAAAATAATGCCATTTGCAGCAACATGGATGGACCTAGAGATGATCACACTAAATGAAGTAAGTCAGACAGAGAAAAACAAATACCATATGATATCACTTATATGTGGAATCTAAAATATGACACAGATGAACTTATCTGTGAAAATAACTCACAGACATAGAGAACAGACTTGTGGTTGCCAAGAGGAAGAGATGGATTGGGAGTTTGGGATTAGCAGTTGCAAACTACTATATATAGAATGGATGGACAACAAGGTCCTACTGTATAGCACAGGGAACTATATTCAATATCCTGTGATAAACCATAATGGAAAAGAATATGAAAAAGAACGTGTATGTGTGTGTATATATATAAATATATAATATATCTCTGAATCACTTTGCTGTACAGCAGAAATTAGCACGACATTGTAAATCAACTATACTTGAATAAAATAAATTTTTAAAAATACAGTACTCCACGTAGAAGCTCTTAAAAGAGGACCAATATCACAGTATCATAGTAAGTCTTCTATTATTATTATGTTTCCTTTCATTAGACATTACACAGTCTACTTCTAGGTGAGTCAATTAACTGTAATAGATACATATACAATTTGTTAACGAACTTAAATAATTTACACTCTAAAGGCATTATTTGTCATGCATACACTAATGTCAGGAGGTTGCTCTAGGAGCAAAAGTCTGCTCTGTCTGTGACAGGCCTACCGTGGGCAGAGCTGGGGATATTGAGCTGAATTCCAAGGCTCCCTCCAGACTAGAGCTGATCTGAGAAACCAGTGCTGATGGAAGCAGCAGCTGCAGCAGCAGGGCTGTAAGCTATGTGTTCTGTCCTCTGGGTGCTTGACGGGGAAGAGAGAGTGCCTCTCTCTCTAGGCCTCAGCTTAACTGGCCTATTTCATGGCTGGACAAACACAGGCTCCTTAGCCACTTTTCTATCCTTGACTGAGCTGTAAGTGTCCATAGTGTGACATAAAGCAAAGCTGGAATGCTCCTGCAAGGGCAGTGTGTAAAAAGAGCTTGGCCTCCCAGACAGCGGGGCTGAGGTCCCTGATACGACCAATGGTGGAGCAGCAGATCTCCTGAGGCCCAGAGGGTGTTGATGTTGATGGAGCATTTCTATGGATCTGTTGACTCTCAGACTTCATTCCAGCCCCTGCTCCCAGACACTCTTCCCAGCCAGGAGTGAGGCCTAAAGTTCTCTGAAGACTAAAGGCCCAAAGACTGAAGGTGTCTGAAGAGAGTGTTGCTGTCACGGGGTGTGTTTCTGTGGTGCCACGGCCTCCCGGATGTCCTGCTTCATCCTTAGTGAGAAATAAAGTCCAGTACATCTTCTCAGGTCCAGAGAGTGCTGTTGCCATGGGGTGCATTTCTATGGAGACGCTGCCTTCCATGGGTCCCTCCAGTCTATCACGAGGTTTATAGTACAGCAAGCCTCAGGCTCAGAAAACTCTGACCTTGAGGGCTACACTTCTGTGGGTTCTGCCTCCAAATCATTATTCCAAATCTTTGTCAGGGCCTAAAGTCAAGCACCGAATCATCTCAGGCTCAGAGAGCGCTGATATTAAAGAGGAGATTACTCAGAAGCTACTGCCTAGAAGGTGCCCTTCCAGTCCTTGGGGAGCGCTAAAGGCGAGCAAGAAGTCTCCTCAGGTTTGGGGAGTGCTCCTGAGGAGGGGAGCCATTGTAGGGCGTAGCTGCCTCCCAGACCCCTTTCCCAGGCCTTGAAGGGACCTGAATACCACCAAGACATCTCCTCAATGTCAGAGATCTCTGCTGAAGAACAGAAGAGTTCTGAAGAGCAGCTGCCTCGCACAGGCCCTCTCCCGGCTTCAAGAAACCCTCAGGGTCAGCAACAGGTCTCTTCTGCTTTAAGCCAACATTGGGCTCACCATTTTCTGGCTAATAATTGTGATTCTTATGGGTTAAATGTTCCTCAGGATATACTCTATGGACCATCAGAATCACATGCACATTTTTAAAAAAACAAACAAATTTCTGTTCCCCACTCAAGACCTACTGAATCAAACTCCTAGTGTGGGATGGAGCCTAGGAATCTGAATTTTTAGCAAGTTCTCCTGATTCTGATGTTCTGCAAAATTTGAGAGTTACTGATATATGCCTTAAATGTTAGCTCAAAATATATTAGTTTTATATTGTTATTCCATGTATTATATTACCTTGTCAAATTGAGAACTTTTTAAAGTGTTGCTCAGTATAAGATACAGTCTTTGAAAACATTTAAAAATTCTAAATCGATGAACTTATTATTATTATTATATTTTCCCAAAAAGTAGACAATCACCTTGAGGTCAGTTTCTCTACATATTGTTGTTGCCTACAAGACCTACCAGATATGGGGGTGGGTCTAAATTAGGAATTTGGAATTAAGAGATACACACTACTATATATAAAATAAACAACAAGGATCTACTGTACAGCTCAGGGAACTCTATTCAATATTCTGTAATAACCTAAGTGGGAAAAGAATCTGAAAAAGAAGAGATATCTGAATCACTTCGGGGTACACCTGAAACATTGTAAATCAACTATACTTCAATAAAAAATAAATTTAAAAAAGTAAATAAAAGAAACAGTAATAGAAATTGAAAATAAAAAGACCTACCAGATAGCTGAGCACAAATTCAACAAACATTTGTTTATTAAAAATGTTCCACATGTGATGTGGAAAAAACACACTGGAAAGATGCTAACTTGAGAGCCAGTATAGTAAGTTCATGCAGGTGTCCGAGGAACCTAGATCTCCATATGCCTCTGAAAAGTAGCATGAATGGGCAAGACGTGGTTTTCCTTTGCAGTTTTCCAGGAGAAAATACCTTTTCAGAAAGTCTTATTAGGGAGGGCTACCTAAGGAGCCCTTGCCCAAAAAACAAACTTAGGACTCACAGTTTAGGAAATCAAGAGTCTGAGGTGACAGGAGTCCTCTTCGCTGAAATTCTACCCAAAATATGTTGAGGGTGCGTGTGTAGTTTTGTAGGGATCAAAGAACACCGAACACCATTCAATCCATCTCTTCCGTGGAGTCTGGTGTTTTGTCTCCCTGAGGATGCTTTTGGTTGCAGGCAGTAGACCAAGAGTTTTTACATAGAAAAAGGACTTATTATTTCACAAAATAAGAAATGTAGAGTGAGGACAGTTACAGGAAATTCAGTAGCTCAACAATCCCCAAGGATGCAGATGTTTTCTCCCTGTCCACTCCATGTTATTCTGCCCCAGACGCAGTGCTGATGGATTGGAGAGGCACGTGGGAGAGAGGGTTCATCATCCCTCCCTACCTGAGGAAAATACAGATGGGAGCCTCTCACTGGCTTGACCAGTGAGAGGTTAACAGAGAGAGACAAGCCTCCTCCCAGGCTATCCCAATCTCCTAAGAGCTTCTGGAACTCTTAAGCCAAGCCAGGTGGAGCCCCAGAGCCAGAGTTTGGCCCAAGTGTTTCTCTGGAAGGCTCTTCCCTTCCCCAACCCCATCAGTCCCTGAGCCTTTAGACTCCGCTGCCCCATAAGCTACCTTCTCAGGGACCACTGAGGGAAGTGAGGCAGGCCAGGGGGTGAGATGCAGGAACGAGCCATGCCTTAGGAGATGGCTTTTCCCAACACCCAGCTCCCCATCCGGCAGCTCTGCCCTGTCACATGACTCTGTGTAGTGCCACCTGAGCTTATCACATCTCATTAAGGAAAAAGAATACAATAAAACCAAGCCTCTGGGGAAAAAGAAGTCACTGGGGAGTTCTCCCTTCCTGTATAAGTGCCTGCAGTCGTCCCAAGAATGATGTTTAGACAATTATAGGCATGCAGAGGAGAAAAGCATTTTCACCACGTACACAGTGCTATTAGCAAGAAAAATCTTTTCCAGCAACTTCTTGCGTACTTCCTTTCAAATCCCATTGGCCAGGAAGGGGACATATATTGATGCCTAAACCAATCACTTGATAACAATTCATTGCAGGAGACCATTTCCCTGCACACACGTGTGGCTAGGCAGGGGCACCCCTAAAACTGGGGTCTTCCAGCAAGGAAGAAATAAGGCAATGGGAATGGCAATTGGGTAAGTGACTAAGAGTGCCTACCATATTGGTCTTCAAATGCCCTAAGTCTAAAATATTGAATTTAAACACTGAGTTTGATTCCTGAAGCAGAGTCACAGAAACTCTCTCTTTAAAACTTAGCAGCATGGTCACTAAGTAAATGGGAGAAAATTACTCAACTCTCTGGGCCTTGTGTTCTTATCTATACAATGATAACAAACACAAGGTACAGGACACCCAGTGAAATATGAGTTTCTGTTAAACCATGTCTTAAATATTACATGGGACTTATACTACAAAATTATTTGTTGTTTATCTGAAATTCTGACTTCACTAGGTGTCCTGTATTTTTGTTAAATCTGGCAATCCTAGATGGATGGATTGTGGCTGGAGGGTGGGTAGGTGGACTGATGGGATGGATGGGATGGGTAGGTATAGTGATAGAACTCTTTGGGACAATTTTTCAATGGTCAAGGGCTGTGTGCCTCTGTGTATATGGGTGAGTGGGTGTGGGTGTGGGTGTGTGTGAACATGCGTGTATTTTCCTCAGAAACAGACCAGCAAGGGAAGGCGTATGATGAGAATTTGAAGAGCTAGTCCAGCCCAGAGAACAAAATATCTACTGCCAGGGAGATGAGAACGTGAACCTTTGCACTATGATTACACCAGTGACTCCCTGTGTGATTTTTGATAAATCACACAACCTCTCTGTTATGCAGGGTTTCACATTAATGTAGATGAGATAATAATATCAGCTTTATTTCCACCTCACATGAGATCAAGGTCACCTGAGCATTACTTATAAATTCCAGAATTGAAAAAGAGGCAAGGAATGGGTATTTTTTTACATTACATCAATGAGAAGGGGGAATCAGAAAGCCCGGGTAGGCTTGGGATTCTTTTCTAATTTCTTTGGGAAGCACTCACTAAATAATGATTCGAACCTAATATAGGATGCACTGATTACAACCCACACTTTGTTTCCAAGCCTTAATTCACATACCTGAATGTTTCCCTCGTTAGCTGCGCGCATCACCCTCTCACTCAATCAGCAGAATTTAGCAAATTCAGACATCAGCTGTTTCTTTCCTGTATTTGACAGGAAACCTATTGCAACCCAGTGATTTCCCAGGGTTTATTTTTTCACAAGTGCCAGAGCAGCACCACACCAGTGGGATCCGTGTTGGGAGCATGTGCCCATAAAAACTGGTTTCTTTTTGTGGTCACATTTATGTTGAATCGGCAAGTGAATGGGGCTCTCATTATCTTTGGAGGTAGAAGTCCATTACATTTCACTGGGCCTGTGTTATTTTGCTAATAAAACTAATACAGCCCAAGAAACAAGAACGGTGGAGGGTGGTAGGGTTAGTGCTTTCAGTGATATTCCCAGAGGCCTCCGAATCATCCTCCTATAAGCGACCAAATGGCCAGAATCCAAGGCAAGCATGGGGTCGGAGTACAAAAACGGGAGAACCACCAGAGAGGGCAAAAGTAGAGAAGACTCTGGCCAGGGGGTGAAAGCAGGTAGGAGAATGTGTGAACCTAGTGACCCAGCTTGAAAACAGGGCATCCCGTGTCACTCTTAAGGCAGGAAGCTTTACAGTGAGTGTCACGAAAATCACAACATAATCATGCCTTCTCGGTCATCTGCAAAGGACTTTTACATACAGTAGCTCAGTTCATCCTTACTGAATCGGTGAGAAAACTGAAGCTCATAAAGGTAAAACAACTTCCTCTAATGCATATCAGAGGCACTATTCGAAATCAGGGCTACTGAACACAGGACCGGGACTTTTCCCACCAGCCCCAGCAGTATTTTACAAATGGTGTAAATTAATACCTGCCAAAACGTGGCCTTCACCCTCTTATCTACAGCCGTTGAAGTTCCCACCATTGGCATCCCCTTCGGGGTTAAAGAGGGAAGGAAACAAACTCTGTATTGTATAACCCAGGTTAGGCAGTGACAGCGAAACAAAATAGGGACCAATTTTTTCTGGAACTTTCATCCTGGTTGTCATCTTGGAAAGCCACATTACCGTCACGGAAAGTGTGATTTATTGGCATTCAATCATTTGTTCATGCACTCATTCGTTCAAAAAGTGTATATTAAATTTCTATTTGCCAAACACTGTACTAGCTACTGTGTGTTCAGCGGTGAATAAAAGAGAGGTGGTACTTGCTCTTGTGTGACTAAAAACATGGCGAAAGGGACAGACGTTCAAGAAGGAGACAAAGGCCTAAGCATCTAATGACTGATTGTGAAAAGTGCTGCGATAAAGATAGGGTGTTTTACAAACAAAATACTGAGGTGGCTTCTCCAATTTGAGCAGGCCACTCTAAAGTGATGGGTGACCTGACCAGTGAGAAGGGATGCTCTATGTGAAGAGTGAGAAGAAAGAGCTTGAATAGAGCCCTGGAAGGGAGAGAGCTCTGTCCGCTCCAGGAGCTGGACCAAGGCCCCTGGAATTGGAAAGAGGTGAGGGAACAGTGAGAGAGAGGGTGGCAGGGATGCAAAGGAGGCAGGAGCACCAAGAACCATCCTGGGCTACTTGGTATAGCCAACAGCAACAGGTGGGTCTGGCCTCTTGCTGGAGAAGGGAGCCACCAGATGGGCAGGAGACACCAAAAGGATGAAGGTGAACTTCAACTTTGCCCTGTTCCCAGGTGTGCAATTCCAGGTGCTCATGGTGAGACTGACGCCTCCATTGGTAGTTTATTCCCCTACTTTGAATCCTCTGTCCACCACTAACCCAACTCAAGGTGCCCAATGCCACCTCCATATCTACGTTATGGTAAATGGCCTTCAGTTCCACATGGAAACAGAGGAAAAACACAGGCTGCCAACTAGGTGTGTCAAAAATATTTTCCCAAGCGCCAGATGGAGACTGTGCCCTAAACTGGAAAGTTTCTGGCCACCTGTGAAGGCTGTTCTCTGGTGCCAATCCCACTTTCTCCCACCGGCTCTTTGGGGCTGAGGAAATGCTTCATCAGTGCTGGGCGGAATCATTAGAAGTAACTGATTAACAGCGTGGCTATCGAAGTTCTGGAGTTTGTTTTTCTGCAACCTGAAAGGGTGCTTGCTTTATGATTTTTTAATTAGAGTGTAAATATTGCAGGCCCATAAACCTCTTGATTGATTGCTGACAGGTGTGAAAGTTTGCATTTGATGGAAAAGGCCCCGAGTCTTCTGTTATCTCCAGCTTCTGTTTTCTCAGGCTCCCCTGGCAGCTGGCTGGGTTGACACACAGGGCAGCACCCAGGAAAACTGCCAGATGGAGGGCTTATCCTCTGAATTCCCCAATATCACCTTGGGAGCTTCTTCCTCCCTATCACATCCCCCCTCATCTTCTTTCAAAACTCACAGTGGGACCTCAGCCTGGTGAAGAAATCCCCACAATGTCTCCACTGTTGAAGTCATGCCCCACGTTCTGATTTTCCTTCTGACCTTATCACGCATTCTATGGCCCTCACTTCTTGAACTACCAAGAAACAGAAATTAATTTAAATACTTATTCATGGGTTCGTTCAGTGAACAAATATCAAGTGTATCCACGGCTACGGTACACACATTATTTCAGGTGCCCGACAGACAGCATGGAGCACACTAAAGTCCTTGCCATCACAGAATACCTTTTACAAGCGGGAATAAAAAATACACACATGAAAAAGTAAGTTTAAAAGATCATTTCGAACACTGATAAGTGTGATGGAGATGATAAAATTGGGACACATGGAAGAGAGTCATTGGGAAGATGCTTTGGCCAGAAGAGCAGGAGATTCAATTATTTTTCTCCATCTTTCCAGCATGAGCCCCCCGCTTCTGTTTGTCTGGGAAGATCTGTTTTATTCTTCTTGTTCTCACACCATATTGACTTCCCCATCCATATGACCAAAAATGACCATCTTATCTCTCTTTTCACGTTGATTCAGTACAAGCAATCAATGAAGACCAGTCATCCTCCCAGGGTCCCTACTCCTAAAAAGTATTTAGGATCTGATTGGTCCAGTTTGGGTCAGGGTTCCTCTTGGTGAAAATCATCTTTGAGCAATCTAAGCTGTGTCACATATGAGTGTGACCTAAGTCCCCACTGTTGTGGGTAGAGGGGCATTTATTATAGAGAAGAGAGAGAGCATGGCCTGGGAATATACCAACTACTAGTAATCTTGCTTACAGATAGTTGTTGTATTGCAGACCTATCCATTCCTACAGAGAGGCAGTAATCCAGGAAAGAAGAGATGGAGTCCTCAACTGAAGAGGGAGAATACGTGAAATGAAGAAACAGTGGGGTTTTTAGAACAAACATGTTCTGATATGCTGAACTAAATAATACAACTGTCTTGGCAAGCTTAGAATTTGAAACCTGGGCATCTAGAGAAAACTCCTGAAATAAAATCCCATGGCTATTTAATATACTCTTAAAGTCCTCCAGAAGAGGAAGCCATACTGCTTTTCAAACTATTTTGAATTTTAAGACTTCTCAGTTTCTATAATCATGAATTGTTTCATGTCTAAGGCAAATGCTCTAATGTTAGGTGACAGCATTTACCTGCACCTGCAGTGTAATCATTCATAGTGCACCTTTCACTCAAATTACGGTCCAGTTTGGACAATAAATGAAAAGTCATCTTACTCCTAGGGCAAGCTGGATAAAGGAAATTATGTCCATTATTATTGCAAACATCACGAAACAAGATAGGACAACTTTAAAAACCATCTGAGGTAAAAGTTTCTAGGTGATCTGGAATTTGTGATATTAAGTCACGTGTAAGTTTCTAGGTGATGACAGTCACTCCTTATAGATTTTGAAGATATTAAAAAACTCATTTTGTACAGTGTTGGTGGTACAGTGGTGAGCATAACTGCCTTCCAAAATTCTTCTTATATTATTATGCTTCCTCTGATTCTTGCTCTGTCAAGTAAGTGGCCCGATCTTGATGCTTAAGTTTCTATTCCCAAAGCAAAAAAAGGAAATAAAAATGCACCATGGCCTTTTGGTAAAATGACAGTTATTACTATCTTTGGCCAGAAAAAACATATTTTTGACAGCAAACCAAAGACTGAGCAGGGTATTATCAGCTTTTCAAACACTAAAGTGAAAAAATAAATGGGTAGAGGATTTGTGTGTCATTCAGCAGAGTTTTAGTGTCAGTCATGACAGTTCCTACTGGAAAAATGTTTAATACCATCTACTTAATCAAAACTAAATTCCTCATAAATGACTGTTTGATAAAAGGAAAGAATTATCTGTGAGTAACTTATCCTACAATGTAGAATTGCTCCCCAATTCCAAAGAATGAAGTAAAGCTGATTGAGAATATTCTAAGTACAGTGTTAGGGTTTTGATAAACACAATAAAATCTCAAATACTGAATTGCTCAGCCAGGAACAACAATTGGATAACCTTGGATAAGTTGATCCCCACTGATTATTTTTTCCCAGAAGCTTAAAGTGTGAATAAAATGTTCTGGCATTGCACTATCTCATCAATTTTTACATACTGGGGTTTTCAAGTTTCTCATATCCTTCTATCCTATTATCCTCCTTTATCTTCTTGGAATCTATTCCAGGAATTACTCATGCATAAAATTATGTGAGAAGCCTTCATCTCTAACACCTTTTTCTAATTGTCAAATTTACAGTAAAAAGATAATAACTATTGAGTATCGATTGATCCAAGTTTTCATAAATGCTATGGCAATTTCTAGACACCAGGAGCAATCGTAACATATTTTGCAGTAGACTGCCCTGATTAACGACTAGGTGCTTTCCAAATTTTTCAAGAAAAAAAGGAGCATATCTAATTCTGTTCATTTTGATAATGGAGGGCAGGAAAAAATGTGTCTCATTGGAAATGCAAAGCTAGTCTTCAGTGGAAACAATTTCTTCATTCTCTTCATTGATTTAAGCTTTGTCTCCTCTTTTGAGTCACAGGCCACTCCTGAGGTTAGAGGTGATGGCATAGCTTAATGGTTAAGAGTGAATATAACAAAAAAGAAGCAGACTCACAGATATAGAGAACAAACTAGTGGTTACCAGTGGGAAGAGGGGAGTGGGGAGGAGCAGTATAGGGGTAGAAGATTAAGAGGTACACACTATTATGTATAAAATAAATAAGCTACAAGGATATATTGTACAACACAGGGAATATAGCCAATATTTTATAATAACTGTAAATGAAACATAACCTTTAAGAATTGTGAATCACTATATTGTACACCTGTAATTTATATACTATGGTACTGCAACTATATTTCAATAAAAATAAATCAAAAAATATAAATAAATAAATAGGAAAAAGTTTTTAAAAATACACGAGTTAGAGTTACAATGCCTAAGTTCTAAATCCTAAGCTTTGCCACTTGCTATATGGGCCAATTTCAACAGGATTCTTAATATCTCTTAGTCCCAAATTTTAATTTGTAGTATAGAGTATCCATTGTACCTATTCCTGTGAGTAAAATGCATATTAAGCATTAGCACAGACTCTGGCATAGAGTAGAACCTTAATAAAATATCCTATTACATGAAAGAAAAAAATAACTAGACGATAAACAAAGAGCTTAGATAAACAGCTCCTAAATAATCACAGACTAAGCATTTCTCCTCCAGCAGATCTTGGTATCTGCTGACAACCTCTCTTTAATTCGTGGTACATTCTCCATCTACAAGCTTAAAATTCTCTATCTTTTTGGCACAGACCGAATATCAATCAACAAGGAGATTGTTAATTCATTCAGGCCAATGGAAAGCAATCATTATAAACAATTCAAAGTTCCCTTCGGACTTCCTCTGGGATGTGGATACAACCACTCCTTTATTATTTCCTAGATAAGGGCGACATCAACCCTGGTAACATATTAGGGTTGACCCGCAGTCAGAAGGAAATGTTTTCACAGTTACATTTATGACCACTATATTCATATCAGAAAGCTTTTCAGACACAGTTCCTTATGGTTCACTTTACCATGTATCTAACAGACAAGACTGGTTTGTGGCGCAATGGTTCATCAAGCTCTACACTCCAGAATCACATTCTAGAATGTGTTCTTTTGATTCATTGAAGGTGATTGCTAACTCAGTTATACACAAGTAAACTTGTGGAGACACAAATCTTGATCTATTTACATTGACTTTCAGTCCGGCAAGTTCTTTCCAATGTGGTACTGGCAGAGTTCTGGTTTTTACAAGCATTTCTGGGTTCAAGTCAGTTTTAGACTTAGAATTCTTAAAATTTTGCCCCAATGAAAAAGAATATCAGTCGCTCTCCAGAGCATGAATTCTTCTGTAGATATAACAGCTACTGAAATCTAAGAGGAATTCATGCTTTTTTAAATTTATGGCATGACAGTGCTATGACATTGGTAGTTTTCGACAGATAGCATTTTCCATCTAGCTTCTAAGAATACTTTCTTATTACAGTTGCTCTTCTCTACAAACCCATCAAATTCCTCTCTGAAAAGCCAGATCTCCTTGTTCCTCTTGGGCAAACACTGTTTTATAGATAATGCAGGAAAGGCCTGAGTGATAACTGCCCTCCCCAAAACTGTGACGTGGTCAAATGTCTATTTGGGGTCTTTTTTTCACAAAGTCTATCAAAACTTCCTTTAAAAGTGTGGCTTTGTCCATTTTGCCTAGTTTGCAAGAGGTCTCTTTCCTAGAAAGACTTCCAAAGTTACTCTAGCCTTTGAAAACATGAATACTATTCTTCCCCTACCATTTTAGTTCTATTCAACAGAATCAAGACTTTGGAGAGAAACATGAATATGTCTAAGAAGATTAGTGCAAGATTCTCTCCATGAGTATCAGTCACACACTAGGATCATTGAGATAGTAGGTAGAAGACACTATTTTCAACGTGTCTTTATTTCATAAAGAAAGAAGAGAGCTGTAAAGTGATCGTGTACTTCTATTCCATTTTCCTGAAATCACTCATAAAAAAAGAGAGAAAACATTAGATCAAGCCTCTCAGGATGTTCTAAGTGAAAAGAAAGGGTTTTTTTTGTTGTTGCTGTTTTAATCTTTCTGCTGACTGCCAGAAGAGTCACTTGATAGGGCACAATTGCTACCAGTAATAAGACTGTGCATGAGAAAGCTCATTTTTGGCACTACACTAAAGATGAAAGTAGAACAAGGGTTGGGGGGGATCACCTTTGTCAGACAGAAGGTTAGATGTATTAGAATAAAATCTTAATGGAACCAAAGTGAAGACCTGTATCATGTCCAAGATTTCTGGTGGAAAATTTCAGCAGTAACGAGCAACTTCCCAAATGGGATAATTAATGACCAGTGCAATATTTCACAATAGAAACAATATACTTTTGATAGACCCAGAGAGACACGGGAATATCCTTCACACCAACTCAAAGTGGTCAAGGTTTGTATTTGTTTGTTGCTTTAACTCCTTAATCTACTCCATCAACCTGGGAATGTCCAAGGAAGGAAACGGTGCAGGGTCTGAGAAGTTAACTGAAGAAATGACTTTTCTCTTTGTTACTTAAGTGCATATCGTGAAAAATTGCCTAACTCAGGGGGTTGTTTCTGTGTATTTCATTGAAATAAATCAAAACCACTTGCTTTTTCTACTTCTTTATTTCCTATTCACTGGACAAATCTTTTGAGTTTATTTTCAATCCCCCTGAACTGAATTTCCCCCTGTCAAGATTATCAACTTCATCCATGTGGCCAAAGACAGTGGTAGCCTTCAAGTTCTCATCCTAGTCAACATCTCAGAGGTAGTCAATACATCTGATCATTTCTTCCTTCTGGAAGCATGTGTCCTTTTGTCTTTTCTGTCTCTACTTTCTCCTGGCTTCCGTTTAATTTATCAAGTTGTTCCAATTCAAGCTCATCCTCCTCTGCCCTCTTCTATGTGTTCATTGCCCCAGGATCAATCTTGACCTGAACTCCTCTTTATCTATACTAAGTCCCTATGCAAATTCACCCCACTCTGTGACTTAATCTATATGCTATTCATTCAACTTTAGCCCTGATCACTTCCTTGAGTTTCAGGTTCATATATCCAACTGCTCCTTAACCTCTCCAGTTGTATGTTAATAGGGATCTCATCTTTGACTTTTTCCAAACATATCTATTCTTTCCCTCCTACTCACCTTTTAACATACACATTCACACCCTACTTCTCCAAATGTGCTTCTGTCCTCAGTCTTCTCCTACCTCAATCAAAAGTGTACCATCCATTCAGCAGTTCAAACAAAAGCCTTAGGAGTCATATTCAATTCTTATCATATTGTCCTCAATGACTTGGCCCACCATGATCCCAATGCAAACCACCATCATGTCTTTTCTGATCCTGTAATGGCCTTGTTTTTAATCTTATTCTGCACATAGCATACAAAATGATCTGTTTTAATGTAACTCAAATAATGTTACCCTTCTGTTTAAAATCCTACCGTGCCTCTGA
Source organism: Pseudorca crassidens (assembly GCF_039906515.1). NCBI lineage: Eukaryota > Metazoa > Chordata > Mammalia > Artiodactyla > Delphinidae > Pseudorca > Pseudorca crassidens. The sequence continues at coordinate 34,725,110 of NC_090309.1, forward strand.
TCACAGAGTAAAATCCAAAGTTCACTGTGGCCTATAGAGCTTTTCATGATCTAGCTGGTGTCTAACTCTCCTCCCTTAACTCATACAATGTCCTATACCACTTATTCTACTATACCAAGCTTTTCCTTCAACACAGCGAACTTATTCCTGTTTCAGGGCCTGTGCACTTACACCTTTCCTTTGCCTCTTTGAATGGCTGTGTCTTGTTCCTTTAGATCTCATTATGAGTGTTACTTTCTAAAGTAGTCAACCCCACTCCACTCCCTCTGTTACCATCAGAATAATGGTTACCTCTGGGAAGATGAGAACAGAGAGTGCCTAGAAAGGTGAATGAGAGAACTTTGGGGGTAATCAGCTTCTGTCACCATGTTTGTGCATTTGTCAAAACTCAGTGAAGATCTGTATATTTCATTGTATGTAAATTTAATTTCAAAAGAAATATGTAAACAAATATAGAACTCTAAAGCCATAAATGATGAAGTCTATAGGAGAAAATGTACTGATATCTGCACATCCTTTAGAAATATTTCAAAATTCAATGTACATTGATAAGTGGAAAAAATGTATAGGTGAAAAAATATGTGATAAAGCAAGTATAGTACAGTGTTAATGGTAGACTGTAATGGTTAATCTAGACTGTAGGTATATAGATGTTAACTCTAAAATTCACCTCTGCTATATGCTTGAAAATGTTATAATTAAACCTTGAAAAATTATTTTCTTAAAAAATTTAAAGATAAATCAACTAAAAATGATTGGATCTGATAAGATAGTTCAAAATGTGGCTAGATAAAACATAAATAAACAAACAAAAGCTTTCCTTTATAAAAACTAAATGGAAAGTTAAGACTATTCCCAATAGTAACAAAAGCTATAATATACATAGGAATACATTTGACAATGTGTGAGAACAATATGAAGAAAATTATAATACTTTACTGAACTGTATAAAACCTGACCTGACATCTCATACATCTCATTGTAAAATAAGAGATATTTATGATAGAATATAAATGTAACCCAGACTACTATAAATTCAATGCAATTTCAATGAAAAAATCTAGTGAAACACTTATTAATATGAAAAATTGATTCCTAACTATATTTGGAAAAGCAAATGGGTAGGAATTGTCAAAATTTGGAATAAAAATTAAAATGGGAGGGAGAACACTTTTGGATGTTAAAGTAAATCATAACATTTTAGTAATTAAAACAATGTTGATTAACCAAATAGATCAATGGGACAAAATAGGCAGTGCAGACTCTTATAAATATGACAATTTAATATGTCATAAAGATGTCATTTTAAATCAGGAGGCACAGGATTTAATAAAAAAGTGTTGGCACAATTACATGTATACGGAATATTATAAGGTTTAATCTCTAAAATACATTCTGGATGGATTAAATTTCTAATAAACAGTACAAAATAATAAACTTACTAGAAAAAAGGAGAATATTTTCTATTATTGTGGTAGATTATGTCTTTCTTAAGAAAAAATGGATGAGCATAAGCCATAAAAAATAAAACTGACAAGTCTGACCATGTACAAAGTAAAAATCTCTCTAAGTAAACAGACATTATAAACAAAGAAGAAAACAAAGCACAGAGTGAGAAATTTATCTGTGACATAGATATATAACATAAATAGGGTATAAATAGATGAAGCAAAGGAATAGAGCTATTTATTGCATATGTAGCCAAGTTTTATCCCTAATATGTTAGGAGTGATTTATAAATGAATAATAAACAAGAATAGATGCTAAGTCTCATTAGAAAATCAGGAAAATACACATTGGGACAACAGACTATCTCTTTTATTACATTTAGTCTATAAAAATAAGGAAAATGAAATCTGAAAGAGATTTGATAACAATTTGTGTTAGGAAAATTGAGGAGAAAAACATTTTTTCATATATAGGTGGTAGGAATATAAAAGAGTTCTGAAAGGATATTTTGTAAATCTATCAAATTTTAAAATTTTCTTTTAATCACATGCTCCAAGTCTAGGCATACATCTTCTATACACAAGTACATAAAGATGAATGTGCAAGTATATTTATTGCAGCATATTTAATAATACCAAAAATTGGAGAAAACCTACATTTGCAATTATCAGTAATGGTTAAATAAATGATACATTCATAATATAAAATACTATATATAAGTTAAAAGTTCTGACATGGAAAGAGATTCACTATTTATTGCTGAATGGAAAACAAATAAATTATAAAACAGTATGTGTCTGATTACTTACAATTGTTTAAAAAATATGTACTTTTGAAATGTGTAGAAAATGGCCCAGAAATATAAAAATTAAAATCTCAACAGTAGTTTCCTCTAGGAAATATGTGTATTGGAGGAGTGTAAAGGGAGGGAACGCTTTCACTTTTTTATATTCCATTTGGGAATTTTATATATTCCCCATCCCCAACTCCCAACACACAAACATTTTAGAAACAGTGTGCAATGTATTTCTTGAGAAAAGTTTATTTTAAAAAGAGGTATTACAATGAAAGAAAAGGGAAGAAAGGAAAGGGAGTGGGAAAAACAAGGAAGAAAAGAAGGAGGTTTTAAAAGAAAGATGGATGGGAAGAAGGAATCAGTGTACCATGGAGAGGAGGAGAAATAGTGGATGTTAGAAAGATTTGGAGAAGGAATGGTAAGGCAGCTGAGTAATGAGATGCGAAGATGGCCAAACCTTCCTAGCTAGTATGCTTGGACCCTGGAAAGAGGGCCTTACCCTGAGCTCCACACTTAAGAAGGACAAGCATATCACAAACACACACATATCAAATATGTTGAGGGACTCATGGGCATTCTGCTGCTCGGGATCCGATGTCCAGTACTGGCCCAGCATGACCCTAAACACCCAATATTGCAACTACCATCGCTGAAGCCCTGGGGCGGGGAACAGTTCTCCACATCTATTCCTGTGTCTTCAAAACAAAAAGCAGCTTGCATCTGAACGCCAGGAAGGTTTGTGGGCAATACTGTTGCTGACCTCAGAGGAGATACTGCATCAGATGCAGGACTATTTGAGCAACTAAAGCATTTAGTGAAGAGAAGATTAAGTCAACTAATTTGTCATGTCCTTCTTCTTAGACAGGATGAATGGCATATGTTCTCACATAACAATGTATCATTTTCAAGCATCCATTTTCTTATTTTTCTTCATTTTCCAATTTCCAATTCTTTCAACTTAACAATTTTAGAAAAAGAGTGCAGCATTTGGAAGCTTTTGCACATCGTGATGGCTGAAGGAACACTTTTCAGCATTAAATAATTCACAATTTTCTTAAATATGTGTATGTGTGTGTATGTTCCTACATGTACCACACATGAGATATTATACCAATTCCTTCTATTAGTGTGTAAATCTAGGTAATGTTTTAAAAAGTGATGAAAATTGCAATATGTGTTAATAATCTGTGTGAAGAAGCTAAGATAATTTATAACTTTTGATAATAATAATTTATCATAAGCAATCCATTTAAATGTTCAAACATGATATACAAAATTCTTATTTTATTTATAAATCTAAGTGTTGATGTAAGAATTTTATTGGCAACTTAAGATGCTATTGCCACAGGAGAGCAAAATTTCTAAAACTGAAATAAATGGAACACTGAGATTAATAAACTGAAATCAACTGAAATGAATAAAGCTACAATGAACCACAAAAGGCTGTCAAATTTGGCATTAGTACATAAATTATGAAAAATTATTGATTATAGGAACATAATCAGTGATTTTGCTGAAATGAAGGTAAAATATATATTTTATGAAAAATATATAATAATTTATGAATTATGTGTTAGTATCATTGCTTATCCAATATCACTGTTGCATCGATAGAAGAGCTAGACATTAAACAATGATTGAATACACTAGCCTCTTCTATTTTGCCAACTTTCAATGCTATAAAAACTTTAGCTTTACATCTTTGTTTTGTGTTATAAATGAATATAGTCAAAGATGGAGAGGTTTAGAAGAAATATATCTTTTTTAACAGTCTGCTAACTTGATTCAGATCCTTTAACTATTTACTCATAAAGTATATGGTTCTCCATTTGTAGTCCTGCCCAGGCCCTGCAGATTTTAGGTGTGGACCCCTTGCTAGTTTCTTCACAGTTGAAGCCCCCCAACCAGCCTTCTTCCTTTCCTCTGCCATTGTACATTGCACACAACCAACTGAATCATTAATCTACTAATGCTACAACCACTGGGCTGGATGATTTACAATTCTATCTCCTATTACCATACTAACTGCTGCAATGCGTAGGCATGGCAAGATCGTGACATCAGGCAGATAAAGTCCTTTGAGAAGATAACTGAGGTTTCTTTTCTGGACTACAGATTCATTGCGGGAGAAGTTGAGCTCTTTTCCCCTTAGCTTCCCCAGAAAGACAAACAGGAATTTGTATTCTGTTTATCTGGGATTTTTCCCAAGGAAAAGTTAATAGGCTATTGTTTTTAAGGTCTAATATCACTTAGAAAAACTATTTTCTAAACGTGGTCCTGTTGCCCGTATTCTTCTGCAATGTGATTGCTTTAACTACTGAATCTGGTGGAAGTGACACCGTGCCATTTCCACACAAGAGACCTTAACTGGCCTGGCAGCCATTGCACTGGTTGGTCTCCTGTCTCTTGGAATATTCAATCTCAGAACAAAGCCCCCATGCCGTGAGCAGCCCAAACCACGTGGAGAAGCCACACGTTGGCAGTCTGGTTGACAGCCCCAAGTGAACTCCCAGCTGACAGCCAGTATCAACTACCAGACAGGGGGGTGAGTCATCTTGGACATACAGTTCAGCCCAGCTGAGCCCTCAGTGATAACAGCTTTGTCACCTTTTGAGGGCAACCACATGAAAGACACCAAGCAGGAATTGTTCATGGGCCTCGTCAACCCACAGAACCGTGAAAGAAATGAACATGTTGCTTTTTTAAGTTTTGGAGTGGTTTAAGCCATGCCAATAGATCATCGTATCACGAGGTTTTAACTGAGTATTGGAGTTAACCTGCAAGATGGGTTAATATTGAGTGCAATGGAAGGAAAGACTTGAGCCTGTTTCAATGGAACAATTCTGATGGCAAACCATTGGAAGCGATATGTACACAAGAGGCCAAACTATGTCAGTCTTAGGAAGGTAATGAGGTTTTTATCAGCACAATGATGGGAAGAGAAAGCTTAGGTGGGTGATGGCTGGAAATAGGCGTGGCTCAAGAGCTGACCAGGAGCACCTCAATTGCAGAATGAGCTTTTGGTTTCACTTGCTGAAGGCAGAGCCTGGGATAGTTGGGTCTGACCCCCTGTTCCCTGTCTGCCGCACAATTTTGCCAAAGGCACAGCTTACCCGGAGAGAAAGGCTGAAACCCACAGTGGAAAGAAAAGATGAAAAAGAATGAGTTCATCACATGGGCATGTGCCTGAGGCTTGTCATTCAAGGATAATTAGACCTTGGTGAGGGGGAATGAAAGGCAGGATCCTTATCGGACTGCTGTGGGTTTTTCACTAGAATTTGGTTTAGGGAAGAAATGTGTCCTCTTCAAACTAATATCAACCATGCTAGCATCTCTTTCAGATACGTAAATACCAAAACGAAGGGGAAAGACCTCAGGGTAGAAAAAATGCATAACATGTCATAGGGGATTATTTCCTTTTCATTTGTAAGAAGTCAGACATGATTCATATCTGCCTTAACCCAAAAGGAATAGTGTTAAGGAAGGGCTCTCCTAATTCTCCTGATCCTACCTGAGCTAAACAACTTTTCTGATGGACTGATGAGGCCAAAATACATTTCTCTAGAATGTGAACCATTTTAGCTCACATCTAAAAAGTGTATGAGGGCTTCCCTGGTGGCGCAGTGGTTGAGAGTCCGACTGCCGATGCAGGGGACACGGGTTCATGCCCCGGTCTGGGAAGATCCCACATGCCATGGAGCGGCTGGGCCCGTGAGCCATGGCCGCTGAGCCTGCGCGTCCGGAGCCCGTGCTCCGCAACAGGAGAGGCCACAACAGTGAGAGGCCCGCGAACCGCAAAACAAAAAAAGTGTATGAAATATGGTCTAAGAGGAAGAACAGTATATCCTTTAAGATGATGACAAGGTTAGGTTTATGTTAGGGTCTCACGCTCTTGCCTGAGGGGAAGAAAGAAAAGAGGAAGATGATATGGAAAATTTATCTGATTCCACTGAGGCCTTAACTAAAAATTCAATTCTTCAGATTTTCAATATGTGCTTACTCTTGTCCTCTGGATATTGGAGTGTGCTCAACACTCAATGAACATTCTTTGGTGTTTCATGAAATCTTAGTGACCTAGGTAGGATTGGTCCCCATCTCAATTCATTTGGAAGACTCGCATTGCACTTTATTGTGAAAATATCCTCTTATTTTTATTATTCTCATGGCTATACTTTTTATGGAGTAGAAAATTTAATTTTACCTTCCCCTCCCCATGTGCACACGTGCACACACACACACACACGAGTCAACTCTGGTAGGGTTTGTGCAACATCCAAAGAATATGAAAGCAAAAATCTTTGGGAAGAAATATTCTACAGTATATGGATGTGAACAACAGTATGATACAGTAATAAAAATATTTTCAAAATCAAGTGTTAACCCTCTTTTCCCCTTGTCTTTGTGCAAATGTCCTATCATTCTTGGATAGTGATTAATTCTAGTTTTGTCTAATTGACTGCAGAGCTAGGTTGCAATAGCTTAAAACCGATCTATTGAGCCAAATGGTCAATAGGAAGACGTCTCAGTCCTGGACTGAGCAATTTCTAGAAGAGTATTATTTAACTAAAGGTAATGAAAACTTCTTAAAGATATGAGAGTTATTCACCTATAAGCTATTTTATAATCTATTATACCACATTCTGTAGAACCAGACTGGAACACAACTGATGGTGTTTAAATCCCAGAGGTTACTGGATATATAGACTTGGGCAAGATATTTACTGAAACTCTCTGTGTCTCGGGTTTCTCATCTGGAAACAGGGGATGAGAATGATAGTACCAACCACGGAGCTCTGTTATATGGATTAAAATGATGAATATATGTTTAGCATTTGGAGCTCTGTCTGGCATATAGCAAGTGTTATATGTTTGTTAAGTAAAAATTCTACCGTGTAGAATTAGATAAATAAACTCTTGAGTGCTAAGAATACTGCCTGGCATATAGTAAGTTCTACATGCATTCACCAATATTACCAAATTAGAAAACACTTCTTCCAGTAGCCACTCATTGCACTGGTGGGAGAGGGAGGGGTACAAAAAAATGAATAGGATGGAAAATTGACCTTTATTTTGCACGTACTATGTTCCGGGTGCCTCATTATGCCACAATATTTATATTGTCTCTGCCAGTTTTCTCTAGAACTAAATATGGTATAACTGCAGCAATTTTACATAAGAGGAGATAAAACTCAGAAAGGTGAACCATAAGATGACCCATAAGAGCCAGAAGCAAGGGAGGCCTAGAGAACTCAGTTTTGTCAGACGCCAAAATTCAAACTTCTTCTGCTAGATTTCACTGTCCTTCAGAGTCTGGGTTTTCAGGGAGCTAACAATACAGTAGATAAATACACACAAATGATTATGGGCCTGTGTGACAGTGACAAATGTCTGAACAAAAATATAAGAAGTATAGTGAGCAGAGTGAGGGGAGGGGCATCTAACTGGAGAAGACAGGAGGAGGGCTTTAGAGAAAATATGGCACTTATTCCCAACATTATTCCCACCAGTATTCTTCCAATAACCATGCACTGACTACAGAGCATGCTCAGCTCTGAGCATCAGATCCCACAAAGAGCAGGATGTAGCAGTAAATATGGTCGGAGTAAACGCTGAACCTGGGGGTAGTGGACAAGGGAAGGGAAAAGACGAGGGGAAAAGCTGAAGGTCATTGTGGAAAATAACCACCAACATACAGCTCTGCCTTGGAATCCTTAGATATATATTTAAGTGAAGTCAGTCAGACAGAGAAAGACAAATATCATATGATATCACTTATTTGTGGAAGCTTAAAAAAATGGTACAAACGAAATTATTTACAAAACAGAAATAGAGTCACAGACATAGAAAACAAACTTATGGTTACCAAAGGGGATAGCAGGGGGGCAAGGAGAGATAAATTAGGAGTTTGGGATAAACATATATACACTACTATATATAAAATAGGTAAACAACAAGGACCTACTGTTTAGCCCAGCGAACTATACTCAATGTCTTGTAATAACCTATAATGAAAAAGAATCTGAAAAAGAACACATATATGTATAACTGAATCACTTTGCTGTATACTTGAAACTAACACAACATTGTAAATGAACGACGCTTCAATTTAAAAACAGCCTTGGAGAATGGTGCTGAACACAAATTGCGTGTGCTTTCTCAGACTCAACTGCCTGCTTCTCTACAAAGGTGTGACTTGCCTCCCGGCCCGCCATGGTCTGCATGACTTTGCTGGGCTCACTGAGCTGGCTGTAATCTGAGATGAATGCCCAGGATAGTGTGGCCTTTCACCCCTCAGGCCAAGCCCAATCAGAGTTAGCATTCCATGGGGGAAGCATTGACCAATGAAAAAAGAGGAGCTGAGGGGAGTGAAGCAATTCAGTTCCCTTTCATACTGTCCTTCCATGGGCTATTCTGAGCTGCAGTTTCTTCTGAGGGCCTGCCAGACATGCCGAGGAACCTGCTGTGTCTCATTTCAGTTCACTGGGAAGCAGATGTCAACTCCACTACTCATAGCATTGCATTGCTTTGCCTCTGCCCTTGCCTTGTTTCTCTCTTTCCTCTCCTCCACTGTGGGCTTCTGCTTCTCAGATATAAAGAACAAGCACTTTAATCTTTGCCTCAGGCTCTGCTTTCTGGAGGACCAGGGCTAAGGGAAGAGCAATGTGTTTTCCTCGATATCTGTATACTCCTGTATCTTTCATTCTCCGGTACTTCTTAGCACACCCTCCGAAAATTCTGAAACATTTTGTAAAGATTGTTTATTAAAATTCAACACTTTGGACCAAGCCACAGAGTCGTCTGGAGTGTTCATGCACCACTTGATTCAAAACGCTGGTTAAAGATACAGAGTTCACAACTGAAGATGCTAATACCATTCTTGAGAAGGACCATAGTTAACCCTCTGTTATTCGTTTTGTTAGTGCTTTTTGTAGTTACTTTTTGGGGAATACAAACAGATTCACAGATTTATTCACTCATACACCAATAATTTGTTAAATTCTTAGCATGCACGAGAACTACCCTAAGTATTGAGTTAGAGGGGTGTGTGTGTGTGTGTGTGTGTGTGTGTGTGTGTGTATGTGTGTGCACACACATGCATGCACGTGCTTACTTATATACCAATCCTAGGGAATTTATAATCAGACAAAAACTAAAAAGAAGACATCAGTTCAAAATCTACATATAGGCCATGTAAAATCAAATCGTTGTTCACAACCTTAGCTTTTATATTTGCTTAAAAGTGGCAAAAGCAGGTACCAGTGATACTGCAGTTGTAGTTCTACCATTACAACACCAACATCATCAACTAAAAAGGGAAAAACATTTGATCACTTAAATGGTAGTTAAAGAACATGACAGTAAGTTATGTGTCTAATTTCTAGCCTTCGTATTAGCTGATGAGTTTGAACTTGTGCAGAATCTTTTGTCTATACACATATATTTAGAGTATTTTTCTCTTTCCCCTCTTTGGAAAGTAGAACTCAGTCCCCTTGACTTGCCTCTCTTGATCGTCACTGAGTCTTTTCTGGAACTAATAAAATCAGATTCTTTGCTTTATCTTTTGTTTGTATTGCTAGCTTCCTGGCTTTGTGTAGCCCGGAATACTCTGATATTGCCACTGATCAGGTTATTATTACATTTACAGTGATTTTGCTAGAGGAGAAAAATACCTTTGATTCTAGAGGAGGAATGGGAATGAAAAAGACTAGCTCTGTTTCTTTTTGGGTAAGATGTGGGTTTCAAATCCACAGGAAGGCAAAATCATGAAGGCAGTCTCCCGAAAAAAATGATCTTGTCCATTTCAGACTGCACTTTTCTTTCCCTCTGTGAGTCTCCCTCAGCCTTCATGGAAAGGCTTGGGCCTAATGAGAGGCAAAAGTAGCATTAAAACATGTCAATCAACCAAGTAAAACAATAAAATACGAAATGGAACTACTTGAGGATATGTACCATTGTCCATTGCTTCTCAGAGTATGTCTGTGAACTATTCCCTAACAGGTGTGGTTAGTTAAAGAACCTGGGTCAGAAAACAAATCAACTATGTCACCAAGCATGCTGTTTGGTTTAGTTGACTTTTTTCATGGTAAGACTTTCTGGGAGTAGCATTCTGACTTATATTCTGACACAAGCATCTTATTTCATCAATTACGGTGGCTTACCGAGTAGCACCAACTTAGCACATTAGTCAAGACTGTCTTTGTTACACTGCAGTAACAATCAACCCCCATATCTCAATGGCTTAACCTAACCCAACCGCAATTTCTCAATCATGCTACCATCCCAAGCAGGTTGATGGGGCTCAGCCCCAGACTAGTAGGGATGGGCTACTCGAGACTCTACTATCTTACAGCAGAACTTTCTGAAATATATGGTCTCTTCATTTACCATGACAGGAGAGACAACAGAAAACGTGCAAGGTCTTGACTACAGATGTGACCCATGCAACTTCCATTTGCATTTCTTTGGCAAGAACTAGCTATGAGGTCCTACGTAAGATCAAAGGGGATGGAAAATGGAATTGTGGGGACAAACAGGATGGCTGGTGAGCAGAGGATCTCTGCCATGTCCTCCATCCCAAATTATAGAAGGCTGGAATTATGAATTCACGAGCCATAGCTTTCACTTCATACGTTTGAATGTGGCCTTAAACAGGATTAGAGAGGTGTCTAGGTTACAGCAATTTCTAATTCTTTTCCTTCTTTTCAATCTCAAACTAGTAGTGTGGCATTCTCCATTCTTAAAAGCATTGCTGTAGATAGAAAAACTCATTATTGTGTTAAAATTTGAACTAACTCAATCGTGTCCATTGATGTAACTGCGTTCCCAAAGAGGAAAAATCCTCCTTGACCTCGTCTCTTGCCCAGGATCTTTCTGGACCTCAGCTAGCTCAAGGAAACCCCTCGAGTCTCAGGAGGGCAGCTCCATTTTCAGTGGACTCCTCTCCTCTAATATAGTTTTGATAGGCTGAGCATCACTGTGCAAGCCACCTCGGCCTTGTGCAGAATTTGCATTTCTAAAGATCACTCTGTAAGCTATGGTCCATTCGCCTTGGCAAATACTGTTTAAATATAGCATCCATAAATAAATGTTAAATAATTCATGAACATAATTTTGTAAATTCTGCTAAGCCACACCTCTCTGGGGGCATATTTATGAACATGCCTCAGCCTGGAATCAATGTGTCTGCCAAGCTCCTTGCCTCTGAGGCAGAATTCCCACATCTAGCCCAAAATGCTGCAAACAGCTCCGATTCCCCTTCAGTCGTCATCCATCATACTGTCACTTTAATTCAGATGCTGCTACTTGTTTTAATAACATACATTTTACACAAAGAATATTGCTAACACAAGAATCTTGGGGTAGATTTTTACAACCTCATAAAATGGTGTTAACCCTCTGATCCCTGACGTTCTTTCCACGCAGCACAGACCTCTGGACGCTTCCCTGCCTCCTCTACTCCCTTCAATCTCCCTGATGCTTATCAATAACCTCCGTTCATGGTGGCTATATAGCACCAGGACCTGTCATCAATCACTGCAGTAAAAATATTATTCCTCCAGCATTGCCCTGAAGAATTATGGAAAGGATAAAAGTGTTATTGCAGGAATTATTTAGCAAACAATAGATGGATAAAATGTATTACGGTAAGTGTTAAATTATATCACCTCATTATGAAGAGCTGACTTCAGTTAGCAGGAAAGTGGCTCGCTGCCTCGGCTAAGTAGTTCAGGAGAACAATGGGGATGACCACAAAGGATTTCAAAAGGCAACACCAGTCTATGAAGACTAGTATATATACTACTGAAGAGTAATTTGTTTGGGGGAATGATCTGGAGTAAAAACCTCTTCTTGGACTGTTTTCAATATTAAGCTGAAATTTACAGAAGAGCAATGGGGGTTTATACTCCGTTGTTGAATATAGGTTGCTATTCTAGGAAAGAGATTCTTTAAAAAAAAAAGAAAATGGATGTGTGGTCTAACCACTCCCCAGCCATGCACCCTGTCCTGTAGCTCCTACACAGTCCTCTAAGCAAGGGTGAGGGAGTCGTTTTCATTGGTGAAGGAAATCTACATCTTGCCACACTTATGTTTCTGTCAGTTCTAGAAAAGTGTACCATACCAATATCTGTAGCCTTTGCCAGGGCTGGAAAATAATGTACCTGAAATGTCAGATTAAGCCAATTCCTAAAATCAGGCTTGCATTTTAAATACTATTAAGGATACCTAAACAAGGTTGGGAACCATGTGTTTTTTTTTTTTTTTTAACTAAGTGGTCTTTTATCAGTTAATGTAGATTTTTTTTCTTTTTCTTTTCTTTTTTTTTTTTTTTTTAGGCATAATGTTACACTGGGCTCCTGGGATTCATTTGATCAACATGATTAAATTATTTCCTTACTCAGCTAGAAGGAAATTACTAGTTACCAGACATTATGTGTCTGTTAATTATGTGCAATAAGGCTTTCTCCTATCACACCAGCTCCTGCATTCATGTTCTGTGCATTTTAAAAGCATTATCATTAAAAAAATTTAAATATTGAAAAGGGACAGCTATAATTTTGTTTCATCTATTTAATAAATAAGTAATCTGTGAGATCAGTGGTACAAAGTGTCTCTTTGCTCTTTGTGTCAGCATAGACACTCTTAAGAAAAACATACTGAAAGATCCTTTTGATTTCTATATTCATAAAAGAATACTTCCCCATCAGCTTTCTAGGGCAACGGCCAGGTCCTCTATCACCGAATAGAATGAATATGAGCATTGCCCCAAAAGCAATCTACAATCACGTGGCCCCTCAATGCAGAATCTGCTCACCTGGGGTGGTGAGGGCTCCAAATTCACCTTCCCTCTTACAGCTCAATCTACAATCAAATGTTTCAAAAGATTTTTTTTTTCAAAAGAAGAGACAACATATGGTAGCTGAGAGGTCTTATTTTGCCTCCTAATGAAATGATGTGCTTCTGTTTCATATTAAAGTGTTAATCGGTCTGAAATTAGGTCTCGCAAAAAGAATAGTGCTTTTAAAATGCTTAATATGATTCATTTTCCTCAGTCAAAACCAGATGACTTTTATTTTTGTATCAAAAAGAGAAAATGGAAAGCCAGCTCTTCGTCCCCTGATGCCCCCACTTCCCCCGTCTGCCCAGGCTCCGGACCCAGATCCAATAACCGGCTTATAGAACAGAAAGCTCTTTAGAGTCGGGACTTGCGCCGAAGCCTAGAAGGTTTTGTTTGAGTTTGAGAATCTTCATAGGTTTATGAAATCTCAACAAATATTTCAAAGAAGGAAGTTTCACATTTGAAGTAGGTGATCCTATTAGGTGCTGAGAGACGGCGCCTTTGCTGTGGGCGCAGGCATCATTTTATGTGAGATAGAGCCGTGTCCCACTAATATGCCAAGACATCACTTTCATGCCAGAAACAGATAGGGCTGAACTTGTTTCATGCGCTTTGGCTTTCATTGTTAATAATGAATGACGAAAGTTCAGAGGAGAGGAGCTAAGTGGATACTTGGCTTTAAAAGAATGAATTTTAACTAGCAACATGCCAAACTAGTCAGAAACCACTTAGATGGGCAGGAAAGACAGCACAAAGAAAGAACTCATCCTGGAGGTCTATCCACAGCTATTAATTCCCGCAGAGCCCACAGGGAGATTGGTGAGTCTCCTTCCAGAAGATTCCAGCGGCTTCGGGAGTCACGTGACTCGTGCGCCACCAAGGCCTGAGGGTTTGCACCAGTAGGCGCAAAATAGGAAACTCTCATACTGTTTTCAAAGGAGATGGAGATAGAAACGGGGACAAGAAAGTTAACTAATAAAATTTTAAACCTCAATGAATACAAATATCGCTTCAATATACTAAAGCCTCTTTTAAGTCAAACCAATACTTGAAACACCAGAATTTTTTAACAGCCTTCCTTGCTTTCCTCTTCCTTCTTACCTTTTTCTTCCTTCCTTCTTCCTTCTTTCCATTCTCATTCCTTCCCTCCTTTTTTCCTCCCTCATTCCCCTCCCCTTTGCCTCCTTTCTCTTCCTTCCTTCCTTCCTCTCTTTCTTTCTTCCTTTATTTTACCTTGTTTTGACTTTCTGGAGAAAGACCTCGTTAACAAGAAAACACACTCTGAAGCTCATGCATACAGTATTCATTTTTTCATTCAACCAACATTCATTGAGTGCTTGCTTCATGCTGGACTAGTAGGCACCCGCGATAAAAGAGTGAGCAAAACAAATCTAGCCCTTTTCTCATGCAGCACAGAACCTAAGAATCTTAGAATCTACACTACTGGGTTCAATCACTTTTTTTCACCTCAGTTATCTACATCATCTACAATCACAACTCAGGAGGTGGAGAACTGATCATGCGTTCCATCAGCTTGATCATTAAAGTTTCCAGTACATTCTTTGGATTTGACATCTAAAACAAGAAAACAGATCCATGAGAAACTGACACTTTAGAAAAGATTCTCAATGATAAGGAGTAAAAGCATATGACTTGGGAGTTTAAATGAAGATTTGAATTATCCAGAAAGTCAAACTCTCTGAGCAAGGCATTTGAGGTTTGCTTATCTATGGATAGAAGGAAAAAAAAGCCCTGTACTAGTAATCAGGACAAGACAGCTCTAGCTTGTCACCACCCGTGTATTCTAAGTGACCTTGACCATGTCCTGTCTATGATCAATTGACTGATCCACCATAGTGGGTGTTTTGTTTTGTTTTTTAATTAATTTATTTATTATTTTTATTTTTGGTTGCGTTGGGTCTTTGTTGCTGCACGCAGGCTTTTCTCTAGTTGTGGCGAGCAGGGGCTACTGTTCGTTGCGGTGCGTGGACTTCTCATTGGGTGGCTTCTCTTGTTGCACAGCACGGGCTCTAGGCGCACAGGCTTCAGTAGTTGTGGCTTGGGGGCTCTAGAGCACAGGCTCAGTAGTTGTGGCACATGGGCCTAGTTGCTCTGCGGCATGTGGGATCTTCCCGGGCCAGGGTTTGAACCCATGTCCCCTGCATTGGCAGGCGGATTCTTAACCACTGTGCCACCAGGGAAGCCCGCATAGTGGGTATTTTACCACCTGCTTTCTCTACTTCATTGGGTATAGAAATCAATACAAATACTCTACAAAGAGAATTAATTATGCTAGCATCTTCTGATAGTCAAGAGCTCTGCAAATTTAAGTTCTGGGCCTTTAAAGTCAAATTTTAGAAAAGAGCTCCTTGATCTTTGATCCCATGCAAATTAATACATTCTTAGTTTAGGAGAGGGCCCTAATTCGGGGCACTTCCCTGAGATGCTAAAGCTGTTATTCTAGCATTCAAATCAAAGCATTCTTCTTGAGAGCAGATTTTCTGGGAGGGAAGATTCCACTTTAGTTGCCAGAATTTGCTTTTGAATATTCTCCCAGCCTCATCCAGTCCATGGTGGACCAGCCTTACAAAGAGCCACACTCTCATGATTCTTAAAACTGTGATATGAAACTGACATAATCCTTCCATCACCTTAGAAAGTTAGGCTGGTACAGATGGACTGGGAACTGCTTGTTAACTTGGACTTGTTGTAAGGCTATAAAATGTGGATATAACCCAGTTTGGCTTTGTTCTCCTGTTAATTGAATCAACCAGTTACCTCAGTGCCACATCTGTAGATTTGCCCTATAAGCCTTGCCAATTGTGCCTTTTACTTGTAAACCCACTCTCCTTTGCACAGTTTGATGGCTGAATGTCTTTCTACATCTGAAGTTGGCCTTCCAGTTCAAGCTTCCAGAAAGCAGGACTAGGTCCACAAGAATGCTGCTTTGTGCAGAGTCATTCTGTCCGGTGCAATTGGGCTCCCAGGTTGTCCCACCTCACATATCTTAACCAATCCTAGAGAGCCTTTCTCCCTGGCTCATGTATTTTCTGTCCTGTTTGGAATTTGGGATCTCGTGGTTCTCCCTCTCCTCTAGAGATTTATCTTGGAAATTTAATTGGAAAGTCCCTTTGTTTCCCTTGTTTGGCACATAATCAGATCTCTGTTCTCTTTGAACCATTTCGCCCAATTTGGAAACTAATTATAGTCCTTGAATTTTTGCTTTACAATCTTGAAATATCAACCCTTCCCTTTAAAGAACACTACTGGTAATCCTTTTTCTGTCCCTCTGCTTTTTGGTATCTAGGAAATTCCCTCAAGTTAACCCAGCCCTTAGTTGAAGATTCTGTTTATTGATTTTTAAGAAACTAAGAAGCTCCCAGGTGAGTGAGGGGGAGGGGAAGAGACAGCCTCATGCACTCCTGGTGTGAGTATATATATATATTGCGCAAACTTCCATGTGGGCAGTATGCATTAAACCTGAAAACCACACAGGCCCTTTGCCCAAGTGATTTCATCTCTAGCATTATCCAAAGTAAATGTTTCTTCAGTGTTCAGAGGTGTATAACCTATATGAAATAACGTTTGTTTATAATAACAAAAATGTGAAATTTAGCTGTTTATCAGTAGATTAGTAAAATATTCTATATTAATGTGACAGAATAGTAGGCAGCAATCATTATATGTACATCGATGAGTATTTACTGACATTGAAATATATTGAATTAAATAAATGATTGCAAAACACTTCTCTGTGTTCATGTATTCAGTCTAGTATCTATCTAGTTATTGACATGATATCTACCTATCTTTTTTTTTTTTTTTTTTTTTGCCATACGCGGGCCTCTCACTGTTGTGGCCTCTCCCGTTGCAGAGCACAGGCTCCGGACACACAGGCTCAGCGGCCATGGCTCACGGGCCCAGCCGCTCCGCGGCATGTGGGATCCTCCCGGACCAGGGCACGAACCTGTGTCCCCTGCATCAGCAGGCGGACCCTCAACCACTGCGCCAACAGGGAAGCCCATCTACCTATCTTTTTATCTATTTTGTAAGAGCAAATAATAGTTACTTATAGATGATTGAAGTATTTTATTTTCTTTTGTGTGCGTACGATATACCTTCTGATCTTCTAAAATGAGTAGGCATTGCTTTTGTAATTTTTAAAAGAAACAACAAAGGTTAAAGGAAAATGAGAAGACCCCTGGCTAGCGCAGGTCTCATGGGCACAGTGGGCAATCACACGAAATCTTGACTCACTCAGCAATGACAGTGGGTCTCACCCAGTTCCCATGATTATCCTTTCAGGCACCAGGTACTCTATACACAATGTATACCTTTTGATCAGTTTCTTATATGGAGGAGGTACTCCATTAATGGTTACTGAATTAAAATAAATGAAACTATTTCTCTAGTGCACTTGGTACCTCTGTGCCATAGAAGTTCTAAGAATAAAGACTGCATCATTAAATGAATGTTATAGCTTAGGTCATTAACACATACAGTAGATTGAATTATGGTTCCCAGTTCTCTACCACTCACACATCTGCACTGCCTGCCATATGAATGCACAGTTCCTCTTTTAGAGACAGAGTGCACGTCTCTACCCATTTGACCATATGTCTTTCCTATGGGATATTAGCAAACATCATTTACAATCATCTACAGCATAAGAGCTGAGGCTTGAAATGTTCTTGTATAGTTCAGTTTTCTCTCTTGACCTTCTGTCACCACCATGAGAAAATAATGTCTTGGCTAGTTTATTAGTCCAAGAAAGATGAGAAACACATGGAGAAGATTTGAACCCAATCTATGATTTGGAGCCAGGTCCAGCTGAGCACAAGCTAGATCAGTCAACAAACCACCTCCACCCTCTTGCCAGACCAACAGCAGATGCATGAATGGGAACAAATGGTTGTTGTTTTAATCTACTGAGTTTGGGGATGGTTCGTTACACAGAATCAGTATGGAATTAGCTGACCAATACAGTACACTTACTAGATGTTAAATTATATTATAGTAACAGTTAGGCTTGAAGTATTAATGGAACTTGATACAAAGTGCACAATTCCAAGTATAGCAATGATCTCATCATTAGCTTGCAAGGGAAGTCAACAGTGATTATACATTTTGGGAAAATTGACAAGTCTAAAATTTAAGAGCAAAAAGGAAATGAGGAGCCTTCTGGAAGTCAATTTAGGCAAGGTGGCCCCCTCCCTCCCATTAAGTTTTAATCCTCAGAGGCCAAGATCAATTCTAAATAGAGTATGGTGTTTAAAACATGCTCACCATTTAGTCCTACAGTCCTCGGTTTGGGTCACCGAGAAAGAAGGTAGAAGCCATAGCAGTGCCTGGTGACAGACTGAGTGGAACACAGGGGAAGGTAATGACCGGTAATAACTCACCATGTTTATGTGGGAGCATATATGAGACACCCTCTAAGGTTTCCCCAAATTTTGAGACAGAGAACACTGCAGAAGATGTGCTTTCATACAAATGGTGTCAAGACCGGGGATGAAATGTGGTTTATTATTGTTTTACATGACTCTATTTAAGATGACTCCATTTGTTCTCATGGCTGAGTGAGGCATCAGGAAACACAAGTTATATGGGTATTGTTTCACACCAACAAGTGGAGACAAGACCTCATCATGTTGCTGCCAAACGGGGTGTTCCACTTGAGTTTAGAGCCAGTTCCAAACACCCAAACAGGCATTCAGGAAGTATGAGCCAGTGAAATTCTCTTTTAATGATTTTTCAACCTTGCAATGAAAATTGCTGTTCACAGGATCATAGTGACTCAAAAAATGGAAAGTAGCATAGGGTAGCCAGAGAGAGAAATCAAAGTATCACTAAAGGTGTTCCGCATCTGAGAAACATCAAACTAAACATGGAAGAAAATAGCTGTCACTTTGGTCCATAAATTAAAAACAGATCTGATCTTCTCTATTTTGAAACACTTCTTATAAAATAGTAGCAGTAGACTGATTTAACATGCTCTCGTGGTTTCTACTGAACTCCTAATTTCCGAAAAGCAAAATTCTGTTTGCTTTTCGTATGATTTGAATGGGTCATAAGTATGTGGACACCACAAATTAAAATGCTACTTAAATTTTGACCAGTTGTTTTAATATGCATCAAACAATGTGCCTTCATTCTTTTATAGTCTTTTTGACCTACCCTGTCTGTGTCTTAATCATTTTCTTGTTGGGCCAATATTGTTTGCATAACAGTAGGTTTATAATTTATGTTTTTTATTAAAAGGTGTCTGTGGAAAAGAGATTTACCATGACTCTTCCGAAAATTATATTTTTAATCTGCTGTAGAAATTCATAGTACTTTCTACATATGGGGCACCTTATTACAATGATCCAAACAGACCAAAGTCAACAAATAATCTTGTCTATTGTTAATTCTTAGAAGAACAAACATATGTTTTGAGCATCGTTACTGCTAAATTAGCACCAGCAATCAGGCATTCTAAAAGAATAAAATAAAAATGCAGAGCATTATAGTATAATTACTATTTGCATTTAAATTGTGTGCTATACTTTCCCAGCACCGTGTAGTAATAGTAAAGCCTAACACTTAACGGAGTTTTTGTCTGTGTCAGTAGATAAGAGTATTTTCTCAGTTAATCTTCACAATAGCCCCATGATATAGATACTATTATTGTCGTATAATATTTTGTATATGAAGAAACTGAGGCTTGGAGAGAGAAAATCTCTTGCCCCAAGTTGCAGAACTACTTAGCAGAAGCAAAGATTCATGCTTGGCAAAGATTCATGGGATTTATCACCCATATTCTATGGTATGCTTTTATTATTAATCAGGTAATGTTAGGCTTACATGTTAATTGTGACATCACAGAGTTCAAGTATATGACTAGCAGAGAAAATCCCATTCTTTTGAAGGAAATAACTCTTCAGGAAATACTTCATGAATAGATTGTGAAGGGAGAAACAAAGAATTTATCTAAAACCAAATATATCATTTGTATTTTTCACCAAAATAATGATCATGGATATGCATATTGGCACCCCAAGGATTACTCTTTCTTTTGTCATTTAACACAAAAACAACTCTAAGAGGCAAGTGTCATAGCTTATTGGTGTTTAAATTTCCAGAATAAGAAGTGCTTGATTGATATGAAAAATACATGGAATGAGGAGAGGTACAAACTGCAGGTCACATGTCACAAAGCCTGAAATGCACATATTCATTCATTCATTCTATGGATATTCATTGAGCACCTCCAATGTGCATTGTTCTTGATATGAAGATACAGCAATGAACAAGTCAGACAAAACTCTGCCCTCATGGAGTTTACATTCTAACTGGGAGATAGAAAAACAAAGAAATGTTCAAGTTCTTATTGTACTGAATACTATGATGAAAAATAATGGAGGTGAAGAGATAGTGACAAAGGCAGTAAGATTGTAGCTACTAGGTGAGAAAGTCTGTGATGTTAAGCCCCCTGTTAGTTTACAGGTACAAGCAGAGCCATGTAGTGTCTATCTCGGTATTATCCTTATCCAAGGTGGTGTAGGTGTTTTAGTTGATTGACAAATCACCTTATTAATTGATTTCTCCCTGTGAATGAGTATGTATAACTACTAATAGAATTCACAAGCCTTGCTCACACAGAGCTTACTAACAAATTGGAAGAAATAAGATACATATATACTAAAGTAAAAGGAGGAGGAAAGAGCATGTTTATTGCACCCATCTTGAAAATGGTGTTCAGTACTGGTAGGCAAGGCAGGCTTCCTGGAGAAGGAGAAACTTTTAAATTTGGACTTTAAAAATTGGTAGCATTTGATTAGGCAGAGATATGTTATCTCCTCTAGAAGACCCTGGGCCTCCTGAGAACAGAGTCTACTATGTCTGACTTCTTACTACTGTCTGTTCATATCTATATTGCAGCAATTATCTTCTGTTGAACTGTAAGCATTTTCAGAGCTCTTAGAGCAGGCAGAGATATAAGAAACGTGATAAGACAGAGTCTTAGACTAAGGGCAAAATGTGAGGTTTATGTTCCTTCTGGCCACGGGATCTTGGACATGGCACCCAACCTCTCTGAGCCTCAGTTTTTTTCATTTGAAGAAATGGCACAACAGTTATTGCTTTGCGTCCTGCTGAGGACTATCATGGGATTTAAAGAAGAAAAAGTGGAGATATAGAAACGTTCTTAGTAACAGAAAATGCTATACACCACTGGGGGCTAATAGACACTCTTCCCTAACAATAAGCAACAAAAAATAGACATGCCTTACAGGAGTTTTAGAACTCACATCATCCACTTCCTAAATTCTGCACGGTAGGGAATCTCAAACTCAGGGAGGTTAAGGGACATTTATGAGATGACATTACTAGTTAGTGGAAGAAACTCCTTCCCAAGTTTCCGGACTGCCAGTGCATTCCCTACCATACTCTATCGGTCGGGCCATAGTACTGCACCAGCACTAAAGGAAAACTCTGCATTAAAGGAATGAAACCTGCAGAAATGCCTACTAGTTTAACTGCAGACATACAATTAGTTTTGTGATCCCAGCTGAAGCCCAGGATCCTGTTTGCTCCAAAGATAGTATTTTAGCCAGTGCCTGCGAGGTGTCACTACCTCCCAAACCAAGCACTTTCCATGTGGCAAGACAGTAAGACTTATAGCAGACTGAACTGAGAGAGTGTTACCTACTTAAACTGTTTTTCTGACTTAATAAGAATTTTTCATCTACATCAAGCCATTTTAAAATATTGTCTATACACAAACAGTCACTCTGAATAATAGGTCTGCACACAGTAAATGTCACCTCTCTAAATCACACAAGACCTCGGCGGCAGCACAGCAGAGGAGGCTCCGTAACAGTTTAAACTTCTGCCTCGCATTTATTATGGATGTGTTTATAAATCTCAGAGGGCACTCTTCCTCCTCCTGGGAAATCCAAAAAACCGTGCCCTTGTTTGTCAGGGTGACTTGTCCAGGATGTTGAGGTCTCGGCCATCCTTCTTACATCCAGATCCCATTTGGTTCCAAAGTGGGTCAGCGAAGGTTGTTGTCAAAGATGCCATTTTCTCATCTTTAATGACAAAACCTCCGTTCCAGAAAAAGTATAGGGGACTTTGAAAACTAGGGTTTAGAGAATGGATATAGGAGCTTTCTGTCTTTCTTTTTTTTTTTTTCTTTACCTTGAATAAGTGATCTTCTCTACAAAAGTGCTTTGAGTTTCTCACATGAGGGAAGCAAAAGACAGCTTACACAGCAATGGCATTGAAAAACTCCTTAGCTGCTCCCATTCGTCTTGGTTAGTATGAATACTTTAGCATTAAGTGGAGAAAAGGAGAATCCATCAATAGTTAATAACTGACCTTAAGATGAGAATTCAAAGTTCACCACAATTACACCCAAGTGTCAGAGAACACACATGGGACATTATCAATATATTTGACTACAAGAGCCTGGGATGGCAAATTTAAATACCACCAGAGAAAGAAGTGAGCATTATTTTTAATGAGAAAATATTGTTACCATATCCAGCAGCCCGTACTAAGATACTCAACACCAAAATTCTCAGTTAGGAATGACTGTGGAAAGGTAAGCACAGTCTAAAAGAGCAAATACGAGTCAGGCTGAAATTCTATCATGTGGTGAAGATTGTAAACAAAATGTTTCCTAGATCCAAAGGGAGACAATATTTTAAAGTTGGAAATGAGATCAGGCAAAAGGTAAGAGAAAATATGCTTGTGCAAAGATTCTCCACGTGGCTTGTCATCAAAGAAATGCAACTTAAAACCACAAAGATTCACGTCTGCACTAGGATGGCTAAAATGCAAAGGACTGACACACTGAATGCAGGACCACTGGAATTCTCTTATACCCTGCTAGTGGGAGTATAAAATGGTACAACTGCGGAAAGGTATTTGTCAGTTTCTTAGTTAAACACAAACATACCTTATGACCCAGCTATTTCATTTCTAGGTGTTTACCTTGAAGCAATTGAAAATAGATGCTCATAGACAGATTTTTACAGGAATGTTCTTAGAAGCTTTATTCATAATGGCAAGATTTTGGAAACAACCCAAATTTCCATCAAAAGGAGTGATAAATATTATGTCAAATTCATAAAATGGAATACTACTCACCAATACAAAGGAATGGATCAGAGGTTCTTACAAGTGCATGCATGAATCTTATTAACGTTATGTTAAACTAAGCTGGACACAAAAGAGTGTGTATTGTATGATTCTATTTATATGAAATGCAAGATCCAGCAAAACTAGTCAATGGGAAAAGAAATCAGAATAGTGACTCCACCTTGAAAAGGGACAAAAGAAAGACATGTGGAAAATCTCTAGGGAGAGAGTGATGCTTGGTGTTGGCTGTTAGTTACACGGTGCGTATATACAAATTAAACTTCAGACTAATTTCTACTCATTTTAATATATGTAATTATACTGCAGTTAAAACAAAAAGAAAGTATATGTGGATTAAGAACTCTGAGGCTAATTATCTTCCTGGTAGTCACTGTTATAAAGCCTTACCACCCAAAGGGTGATTCACAGGGCAGCAGCGCTAAGAAGCATTGTAATAGTGGCTATCTTCTTTTTAAAGAAGGCATATACATCTAATCATCTTATTTAAGGCAAAAGCAGCACACTTTGGGGAAATCACCTCACCTCCATTTGTGTAGTCCTGAGGTTGCTGTTTATCAAACTGCACACCCTAGCCCTCCTTAGGCCAAGAAGTGGGCACATTCCTTAGCAAGGCCAACCAGATTCTCTTTCCTTGAATGGAGGGAAGCAAACATCAAGAAACCACTGAAGCTCATGCCTTCATTGACGGTGGCAGATGAAACTGTTGTCTGGTTCCTGCCGCCATCATCTTTCCACTTCCCTTAGCTTTGTCTGTTTAGGGTCTGGTTCTCCATTCCTGCTTTAAGCTCTATCAACCACCTGATATTCTTCCAGTAAATTCACCTTTGGTTACATTATCTGGGTTTGGATTCTGTTGTTTGCAACCAAAATCCCGAACTGATGTTCTGTGCTGGAGCATCCAGAATACTTGAGGAATCTAAATGTAGCTTTTCATTGCACGGCAAAAAACTTTTTGTGCTTTTTTTTCTAAAGCCCAGAAAAAACGGATTTATGGGACACCGTAGGCCAATACAAAAGATCACATTCAAATTTATTCCCATGTCATCGTATTTTATTAAAATTATAGAACCCTCAGGAGCTTGAGTTCCCAAAAGTCTGTCCTCCATAAAATAATTCCACTGGGTAAGGCCATTTATATGTACTGTTCTCTGCATTTTGCTCTACACCCAAAAATGACAAATGGAGAAAATCAGTAAGAACTCTTGAAAAGTCAACTGCCAAGAAGTAAAATTAGTTTGGAATAGATAGACTGACCAGCAGTTATCTGAGTGGCCTGCTCGTATTTTAAAATAAGACTCCTGAGGAGAATATGACATTGGCTAGATTTGGGGGGAACAAAATAGAAGACTCATCATTGTGTGACAGAAGTCCACAGATGACTTTCCATTTTTTATTGCACGCATAAACAATATGAGATCTTTACATGTAAAAAATAGAGATCTTTACATGTAAAAAATAAAAGCTCATCAGCAAATTACTTTCATCCAAATGAACATCGGCAGATAGTAAAATGATTCTTCTGTTATTTTAATTCAATGAAATTAATTTTGTAAAAATCCATCTGATCAGTTTTTACAAATATACAGATGATTTTAAAAGAATGACTAGACTTTTTGAACTTAGTGGTTTTCCATTAAATATAGTCTCTTGTTAACTTTGTATTCAGAAAAACAGCAGAAGTGCTTTTCTTTTCACTTTTAGTATCATCTAAAAATGGGAATTATTTTTAAAAATTTAAATGAAATTTGCTTTGTGATAGATTAGTAGGTATCAGATTGGATAGGACTTGTCCATCTGTCAATCAAAGCCATTATTACGAAATGAAAATGAATTATTTCTGTATGTTGGAGGGGCATGACACAAAAATATTTTAAATAAAAGAGAAATAATTACATGGCAGATACTACCAGCTGTCTATTCAAAATCCATTCTTCTCCTCTTTCTTACTAATAGAACCTGGGTTTATTCTTGGCCACAATGCATGCAGCTAAAATACTCTATTTCCCAGTCTCTCTCGCAACTACTGATGTCAATGAGATAGAAACAGAATTCATTGTGTGGGGATTTCTGGAAAGCTCCTTAAAATACTGACTTTGTAGGTGGTTCACACTTTTATCTCCAGCCCCCATTTGTCTTTCTGTGCAGAACATAGATGTGATGGCTGGAGGACCAACTGCCATCTTGAACAATGTCCTTTGAGGCTGGAAGCCCTCTGAGGACTACCAATCCTGGACACAGATACAGATCTCTATTCTGTGTGGGGCTTTCCTGTTAGGTACAGCTTAATGTAATTCTAAGTGATACAGATGGGTAAAAACAGGCATCTATTTAGGTAGATTTACAAGTCTTTAACATTTCTTTATATCTCCTAGTTTGAGAGTTTGGCCCTTTAGAATCATACATTTTAGAGCTAAAAGGAATCTTCGAGAACATCTAGGCAAAATCCCTCATAGTATAAGTCAGACAAGGCCCAGAGAGTTTCAGTGATTTGCCCAAGACCCTGTCAGGAGTAACTTACCAAGTATCCATTATTATCAGCATTTATCAAGTACACATAGTTATGTTTTCAATGAGACACTTGCCAGTATCCAGAAGGTCCGTCTTCTTTCCAGGACACTTATGTGCCTCTCGACACATTGCCTTTCCTTACGTAAATCTATAAAGAAGTATAGATCTAATATATACT
This sequence comes from Pseudorca crassidens, assembly GCF_039906515.1. Classification (NCBI taxonomy): domain Eukaryota; kingdom Metazoa; phylum Chordata; class Mammalia; order Artiodactyla; family Delphinidae; genus Pseudorca; species Pseudorca crassidens. Next base: position 34,751,027 of record NC_090309.1, read on the forward strand.
TTAATAACAAAAATACTAGGGAGAGACGCTTGTCTTTTTAAGTTCTACCATACCTCCCATCATAAATATAGGCTGACAGAGAGTCAATGATCATCGTGATTCCACTCCTGTGTGTGTGCCTGTGTATGTGTGCGTGTGCGTACAGCAAGGGGAGATAGTCATAGTATGAAAGCCATTTTTAGAGAAAGCATCTCAAGCTGCTGAAGGACAATGATGCCTGACAAGCATTTTTTTAAATTGAATAATCCAATTTACAAATGCTTCCAGACAGACTGAGGGGACTTGACTAGGTTAAAAGTATGAAAACCACAATCAAAATCCTGATGGAAAGGGTACAATGAATGATAAAGGTGGGAACGAGAAGCTTTCTCCCCAGTGAACTCAGCTGTTTTAGTAGATCCTCTGGTCTTCATATATCAACGTTCTCCTTTATAGCTAAATCCCATCCAGGCAAAAAGGAGAGGGTTGAATTGCTCTAAGTGCTCTGCAAGATCTGCTACTCGTGTGTGTTTGGAAGATTCTGAAGCACTGTGGCCTGGGTGCAGACTCACAGCAGAAAGTAAATCATGAGAGCAGTTGGGAAAAGGCACTGGAGTAGCCCACTTGCCTGCTTCACAGATCCTTACAGGGTATATAGGCATGCTGGGGCATTTTTGTCTTTGCAATTACTACTGAGATTCACCATTGCAGCGATCCATAGGGATTCGCTGAAAAGGTTAATGGCATCTCTCAGATTTACAGGGTACAACAAGGAAGTTGGCACATTCCCCCGATGCAAGGTGTGATGTCACCTGTGTGGGCTGAGCAGTCCACACTCATTACCATTCATTGGCCAAATGGCTTGGGTTTTAACCAGACTTGGAATGTAATCCATCAACAGTTGAGCATTCATAGAAAAAAAGTAGCAAGGAAGACTCTAAGAGAAAAGACAGCAAAATTGGTATATTGTGCTATCAGCTGATGGACCTTCTGAGAAACTTGAGAGATCGGTGCCTGCAATGAAAAGCTGAGACAGTGTAAGACCAAGGTGAAAATAAATATCCAGACCCTTAATGCAACTCTTTTAAATATAACTTCATTAACACACCCACAGGCATCCTACTCTCTCTCTGTGTAAAGCTGTTGTTTCTCATCCATGCATTCTTACACGGAGTTTTCAAAAAGCTGCTCGGATTTGTGTAAATATGTGACTATAATTGGCTTTCCAATTTCACAGCTTATCAAAGGCAGAAAGGGAGGGCTTGCTGACATTTCAAAGACAATAAGCACATTTGATGCAATGGTCTATGATTCTCCCCAGCGTTTTTAACCCACGATTGGAAAAACAGATGGTTAGATTTTCTAGGAAGCTTAAAACAGAAGTTGAGCTAATACAAAACTGCTCAGCTATCAGACGGGGCAAATCCATTCTGTCGTCCTTTTTTTTTTTCCAAATCACAACCCATCAGAGGAAGGATTTAGCTTCACAAAAAGATATTTACCAGGAAGCTTTCTGCAGAAGAGAAGGGCATGCTTTGTTAAACCAGATGCATTTTATTTTTCCTGGAAACAAGATTTATGAAAGCAGTATGTTCATATTTCTCCATATACAGTAATTGGAACTCATTATGCTAATTGTATTTCCATTATCACTAACTAACAATCAGAGTGACCTGACCCACAGTCTAATTTGTCTTTAATCTGTTTTTGTATAGGGAGTTTTACCCTGTAATTTCAAGGTGATAATTCTATTCAGTGCAACTTTATGTATTGCAGAAGGTAACACTTTTGATGCTCTGTGCAATCCCCTTGCAACTGTTTGGTGTAGAATGGGGAAGCAAATAGATGTACCTGCATGTGCCTGTGATAAGAGTATCCTTTATGATTCTTGCTCAGATTGAACATCCAGTCAAAGCAATGGTAGGGTTGCCCATACTCAAACTCCAGCTTCTCAATTTACAATACGTCGTACATTGTCTAAGAAGCAGTTGACATTTGCTGTTATCAAGAAGGAAAACGGGTGTTCCCAGTACCTTCTAATGCTTAGTTAACACCTTATAAATATTTCCATGTGACAATCTTTTGTAAAAAGAGAAGTGACAGGTTTGGATGATCATGAAACTTCCTTTTCATAAAAATGAGATACTGAAGGGAGAGATGAGATACATTCATGGTATTCTCTCTCAAAGGATATTATTATTTATCAGGCAAATATACAGCAGTGGGATGGTACAGAGGAAAGGAACTGGATTTGGAGCCCAAAGTTCTGAGATCAAGTTCAATTCCATGGCTTATGGAAAGCACCACTCTCTCCGAACTTCAGTTTTCTCTTGATCAAAATTGAGATAATACGTATCAGGCAAATCATTGAGACAGCATCAAGCAGTGGGCAAGAGGAAAGACTTGGGAATTAGACTGAGTTTAAATTGGGACTCCATCATATATTAGCAGGTGACCTTCAGGAAACCTTTGGTTTCCTAAACATACTTTTAAATGGGCATAATAATAGTTCCTTCTTCATAGAGCTGTTTTGAGATGAACTAATAAAGATGAATGCATATAAAATGCTTTGCCCAATCGCTGGCACATGGTAAGCATATAACAAAGGCTAGCTCTGATGTGAGAGAAGTAGCAAACAAGAAAACATTCTACAGGGATGGGGTTGTGGTGACTGCCAATCACTGAGATGTGTTGTTTCATTCTGGGGATTGAAGTGATCATTATCACCCTGACCCATTGGGAAGAAAAGACTTCTGTTGAGAAGAACTGAAAATCAGAGACAGAGGATAAAGGAGAGTAAGCAATACACCAAATGGCTTCTAGTCTTGTGGGTTCCATCAGATCTATCTTCTTAGCCTGATTGACCTAGAGTCCCTTTGGGTGTCTTTCAGAGTGCCACTCAAGTCAGCAATTTTTTTCAAAAAAAAAAAAAAAAAAGATGCCAATTTGTGATATCCTGCTGCCACTGGTACCCAGTCCTCTGCCAACACTTAAGAACCAGTTGGAACACCATGCCTCTTCTTCCACAGAATGCATAGAGTTTTCATATTCTCAGGAAGCTCTCTTTCTTAACCTGGCCTCTTCTTCTGCTTGACAGGGAGATTTTTCCAAATCCAGGGTCAGATACAATTGTAGCTCTATAGCATACTCTGGCTTCACACACTCCAAGAAAGTATTTGATTTTCTTTGTCCTAAGCATAAATCATAGGATATCACCTAATCAACAAAATAATCTTAATCAGGGCTTCACCGTCTGGCTTTCCATAACAATCCCAACTCTCTGTTGACGTTTTCCATCTTCCCTTCTGTTAAACCAGATGGTGCATGTTCTAGCCTCTTTATTATCCTTTTCTGACCATTGTACTCTGTCCAAAGATCGTTGTAGGAAACCCGCCACACTGTCGGCAGCAGTGGCCCTGCCCTGACTGTTAAATGTTGTGATGGTTCAGGCAGCCTTTGCTAATGCCTATCCTTTTCTAAATCTGAGCTTTCTTCCAAATACTAGTCCATAATTTTTAGATAACACAACCACTTCGGTTTCACACGTCAAGTGTGAGCTTTTCTTCTTCAGTAGAAGCAAAGTCTAACTGGAATTCTTCCCACACGTCACGAATCTCTCTCACAAGGAGAGTTTGCAATGAGCATCCACCAATAATCACAATGTCTTCTTTCCTATTGTGCTAAGAAAGGGAAAGGAACCATCTTCCCTCCGTGCTGAAGAAGCTGGACCATTAGGTTTTTCTCACACACAACATGATCTCTTAATTATATAAATCTTCCTAGACCTTTACCCTCCATTTATCTTTCTATATGAACCATATTGCACATTTAAAAAATTAAAATATCTGAACATCAGTGGCACTGTGGCTTGAAAAGAAGACAGTTGGGAGTCAATTAAATCTGTAGGTCATTTTAAACATTGATCATCAAACCAACTCTTTTCCTGCCGCGCGCGCGCGCGTGTGTGAGTGTGTGTGTGAAACTACCAGGACCAAATACCCAATTCATTCCATGATAGCAATAACCGTTTTATAGAAATCATTTTAAAAATCTTATCGTCAAACAAGCTGGTTTTCTGGACTTTATTCTGGTCTCTCCAAAACACAAATTCACGTAGTACAATGAGTAGGAAATATAACAGATACATGGAGTTGAAAGAAAGCATCAGTATCTAAATTCCAAAGAATAAGCATTGGTCACGGAGTGTATAGCTATGCTAACTTGGCACCATTATTCTACAGTATCTGAAAGAACTGAAAATCACAGCATGGAGAGATTTTATCACAAAGGATTTTCAATTTGTTGTTTAGGAAGATAGATCGGCAAGTATCCTCTTTATCCCTAATGACTACAGAATGTAAATAATCTTGTTATAACCATATTTCATGTAAATTTTATCTTTGGAAGAGGTAGATTTCCTTCTAGGCAAGTTCTTTTATTTTTTTTTTTTCTCTGACCAACCAGCAAGCACAACATGTGCGTGGTCCCCTGTTTAAAATGGAGCCCAGTAAACCCACAACTTTGCTCCTTGTAAGCCATCTCATCATGGGGACACATCAGCTGTACTGTCTTCCCAGAATACATCTCTCACCTTTCCGTCCTGACTCCATGTAAAGAATTTCCTAGAGCACCCATAATCTAAGATTTTCCCCCCTTTTTAAAAATTAATTACTTAATTTTTTATTGACGTATAGGTGACTTACAATGTTGTGCTAGCTTCAGATGTACAGCAAAGTGATTCAGTTACATACACACACACACACACATATATATGTTCTTTTTCAGATTCTTTTCTCTTATAGGTTATTACAAAACATTGAGTATAGCTGAATCTTAAAGCACCTTCCAAACCACAAACAAAAGATGTAATCATTAGGCTATTGCTAAAGCTTCCCATTTTCCACTTACCCACATGATCATAACTCAAGTACCCAAGGAAAAATAACAACCAGGGGTTTTTTCTCCTCACCAGAAATTTAGGCCAATACTGTAGAAGGCAAATTTTACCCCAAGTACTCTATCAATAGAGGCTAATGTGGTTAACTGCTTCCCTAAGTCTTAGCAAAGACTTTACATAATTCTTACTTTACCGGTGAGGTTTCTAGGATTTGGGACACTTTTAGCTGTTCCTTTTCTGTTCAAGAGGAGGAATGGAAATGTTCCATGCTGCAATTGCTGAGTGTATAATTGCTCTCCATTTGCATACTGTCTGATGATTTGCATGTGGGGTCAGCCAAAAGGTCTCAGAATCATTTCCCTCTAAAACCATTCCTTTGCTGATAAGGCTTCCCATAAGCATAGCTAAAGAAAATGGGTCACACTGGATTTCTGAAACTGTTTCAGGAAACCTCTTCCAGATTGAGCAATACACTCCAGGCTTTCATAAAGCACCTAAAGGGCTCATTTTCCTCAAGCCATACACGAGAAAAACTCCAAATGTCTCCCCTTTCTCCTGTTCTCCCTGATATCTGAACATGGCCTTCACCCTGCACAAACTCTGTGATCTTGCACATAACTATAATGGGAACCCTTCCAAAAGATGTTTATTGTCCTTCTTTCTTCTCTTTTTTGTTTTTAATTGATGTACAGTTGTCTTACAATCTTATATTAGTTTCAGGTGTACAACATAGTGATTCCATATTTTTTATAGATTCCACACTGTACAAAGTTGTTATAAAATTTTTGTCCTTCTTGATCTTGTATACACACAAAGTGTAATTGCATATCATCTTTTTTTAATTCCATTTTTTAATGTTTCTTTCAATGTCATTCTTACTTTAAGTAGAATGAGAAACATAATTAATTGACCCAAGATTTCAAAAGGTTTTTTAGATATGGTCTATAGGTTGTTTATAATTCCAAATCTTTTGTGCTTTTTATGGTTTCCTTCTTACCCAAAATAGAAAGCAAAACTGACAAGTAATATAGCCAGGACCTCTATTTTTGCAAATCCTGCAGTTTCCATGTTCTATTTAATACGCCCCTTTGGAATCTTATTTCTTGGGACCTTCCACCCTTCCTCTCTGCCTTGCACATTGCCTATGAACCTTGATCTTCCAGATTTGAAAACAGGGTGGTGTTAGGGTCTCCAACATGAATCTCATGGGATGGTGTGTGGTGTGTTTCTAACAAGGGTGGTTGATTTCAACTTCACTCAAGATTAGCTGGTGCTAACCTATTTGTGCCTAGTGAATACAGGTGTTTGTTTCATTCTCTCATTCATTTATCCATTCACTAATTTCTTATTTATGAAATAATCTCTGAGTTAATCTCTTTGTAGGCTCTTAAGATATTGGGCTAATTAAGATACAGTTACTGAGCCAGGGACACATAGCTGAGATGAAGAGACCACACCTAAATGACTGAATATAAGTTTATGGGAACAGAGACTTGTCAGTCTTAATAAGCAGCTGTCACAATGCCTAGAAGTGCCTGGCACATCAAAGGTGCTGGGTGAATGTTTGTTGAATAAACCAGTGACTAATAAGGCATAATAATGGCAAAGGCTTACTACCTTTCCACTGTTACATCCCCAGCACCTAGAACAGTGCCTACTTATAAAAAGAATTCAATAAATGTTTAGCACTAGCAATGTGACTGGTTTGTAACTAGTGTATGCTGCACTTACTAAGTGCCAGAACATGTCTGAAAAAGTTAATTGAATCTTCATAGCAATCTTCTGAGATAAGAACTATCCCCATTTTCAGATGAGGAAAAGTTAAGTGACTCATACAAGTCACAGAGCTAGTATTTATGGAACGTAGATTTGAAAGCAAATGGTCTGCTTCAAAAACACAGCCTCTTAAATACTTTACTATCCTGGCCAAGGCATGTTTGCTCAATTGATTTGGATTTAAATGTGGCCAGACTTTTGAAAGTCTTGAATAACAGGATAAATGGTCTAAATGCTATTCTCTGTTTTTTTTCTGCTATTCTGAATCCTACTACTCCTATTTCTCTAACACTTCACAGCTTTAACATAGATTACTCCATAGAATCCTCGCTTCTTGAATATTTCTGAGATATATTGTAGGAGGATGACTCCATCTATGGCTTGTAAAAGATAACAAAGAAGGAAAGAACTAAAAACAAAAGAGCAAGTAAGAGTCTGGAGAAATAGCTTAGTAATAGGGACTTCCCTGAACCAAGGTGAGAGGAGTGGGAATAATGTGCTCAGTCACAGACAAAGATTGTCTAGCTATGGACAGTAAGGAGGGAAAGATCATGCCAATGGTTTAAGCACTGCTGACTATGGGACTCAAGGTACCATTAATTGAAATTTAAAAATTGTCCTGGAAGATACCATTTAGGGAGGCACAGTAAAGTACAGTTTTTAAAATGTTGGCTCAGATGCAGGAGTCATTGAGCTACAAATCAGGGACCAGATTAGGCCCACCACTTATTTTTGTAAATAAAGTTTTATTAGAACACAGCTTCATCCATTGGTTTACATATTGTCTATGGCTCCTTTCTGGTTATAAGAGTAATGTTCAGTAGTTGCCATAGAGATCATGTGATGCCCAAGTCTCCAGTATTATCCCTGCCCAAAAGTAATGGTTAAATTCAACAGACTTAGAAATACTATACTGGATCCTATGTGCGTGTCCTTGATCTGTTTTTGAAAGTGTGCAAGTGTGTTTCTAAATGTTTACTTAATTAATCAATGTTGCTGAACTCTGAAACTGAGATACACACTTTCAAAACAAATCCCGTGACACATGAATTACCCATACATCAACCTAACCTAGGCAGGGCCCCAAGGCACCCACCCATAATTGAATCAATTTAGTTCATGACGACTCAAAAATATTTATTTAACACTATTCTTGGGGTTAAATGGACAGTGATAAGATAAGTGCAGACAAAAACGGTAATTGGAGGAATGAAATAAAGTCGTGGCTATAACATCATGGAGATATTAAAGTGGCCAGACAAGGAATGCCATCAAATCAAGCCCATTTTCCTTCTCCTACCATATTCTCAGGTTTCTTCCCCTCTTTCCTCTCTGACCTACCCCTAAAGTCACCTTTAAGTTCCCCTTTCTCTACTGAATAAGGTGGTGTGAAAAAAGTACTTCCATTCTGGCTCTTTTTATCACTTCCTGGGTGATCATACTTGTCAAATTATTTTGCTTCCCTGACTTTCATTGTTTTTTTCCTGTTAAGTGTTGATAATTTCCTACAAGTTAAATGGCTGGAGGACTCCTGCATTGCCTCGGGAGATCATTTTCAGGTCTAAGATCTCCATTGCTAAGGCCTTAGCCTTATTTTGACATCTCACCTCTCTGATTCCTTTGAAATGTTATATTTACATTAATATATTATGTCGTGGGTTGACTGTGTAACCCAAAAGATATGTGGAAGATGTGATCTTATTTGGAATAGGAGTCTTTAAAGATGTAATTAAACTAAGGATCTCAAGATGAGATCACCCTAGATCAGAGTGGACTCTACATCCAATGACGGTGTCTGGATAAGAGGAAGAAAAGGAGGAGACACAGACAGACCCAGGGAAGAAGGCCATGTGTAGACAGAAACAGAGATTGGAGGGAGGTGTCATTAAGCCAATAAACATGAAGGATTGCCCACAGCCACCAGAAGCCAGGGGCATGGGACACATTTTTCCTCAGAGCCTCCAAAAAGGAGCCAACCTTGCCAACACCTTCATTTTTGAGTTCTGGCTTCCAGAATTATGACAGAATACATTTCTGTTGTTTAAAGCTACCAAATTTGTGGAATTTGTTATGGCAGCCCTAGGAAATTAATATACCTTATTAAATAATTTTGGTTATCTAATTCTCTATGCCACTCAACATGGGCCATTGCTATCTGCTGCTTTATTTTTTCCTGCCTTATGGATTGCTATAGTATTTTGGAATTATCTGTTAAGTACTAAGTCCCAGACCTTGAGGGAACTCTATTTCCCCCAAGAATTCTTCTTTCTTTCTTCTTTAATGTAAGTTCTGCATTTTCTAGAAAATACAATTTTAGAGCGGAAAATATGTATTGGAAAACACATCCCAAAGCTTCTATGAGAAAGCTTCTATCCACCAAAATGTTGTGTATTAAACATACACTTGCTTTTCAATGGATACAGTTAACGTCATCTACTTTGTTTCTGGACTCCAAAACAAAATGATTCGTGTGTTCAGACATTTTTTCCCCCTTGGAATTAGGGTCTTTAAATAAGGTTTTTTCCTTTTCAAAAAGAGGCTGATGGCTGGCTTTATTTTGGACTTTAAAATGCGCAGAGTTTATGGATGTTAACTCACATTTATTAGCAAGATTTCATCAATTATGTAATGGATTGCTGAATGCCACTCTTGTGCTTTATTTCCAAAGTAACTACATGCTTTATGCTTAGGAAAATATCATATAATTATAAAGTAATTCTATGTTCTAGTAGAATACTTAGTAATTATGCTTAATACTGTAGTTCCAATAGTGATTACTATGAAAGCTCATTATAAAAGGCAGAAATAGTCACATATGTATTCTTAATTATATCTGCCACAATAGAAGTTAATGTTAATTGAAGTGAGTTATAGTTATTATGGTAACTCAATTAAAAGCATATACTAGCAGTGATAACCAACCTTCAAAAGAACCTAGTGTCAAATTAGTGTCAGAAAACTTAAAGGAGAGTCACCCCCAACATAATTCTGTTTGGTTTTCTTTATTCAGGAAATGCTTCCACCACTTCCTTCCTATGAGCTTACCCATCTTTATCTCGCTAACACCTTGGACTGTACTTGTCATTTGAAAATACTCCATGAGTATATACTAAATGAATGAATAAATAACTTGTAATATTTATTTTCACTCTTCTAAAATTAAGCGATGAGATTCATCTAAAATTATTTGCAAGTAGCTCGTGAGATTCTAAATTGATGCTCTTAATATTTTAGGGTCATTGACCTCTTTGAGAACATGATATAAAAGTGCCTGCCCTTCCTTAGTAAAGTGTATATAAACACAAAGTTTTGCAAACATTTCCAGGATGTGCAGGGATCCCCTGAAGGTCATTTATGGAGCTCGAAGTAAGAACAATGGCTCCCAATGAGCAGCATTTTATGAACCGTACTATTGGCCAGCAGGATCTGGAGCTAGGCGCATTCCTGGAGAAGTTGATGGTAGATGGCTTTCCTAGTTTTTCCTTTCTCCACTATTTAAAAAACAGTATGCAGAATATTAAATCATGATTTCACTCATAGTTTATTTTGCTTCACATTCATTTTTAAATTGTTCAGCATAAGAAATTATACAAAATCTATTCCTTTGATAGGAGACAACAAACAGCATACATTTCTAAACACAAATACACAGCCCATTAAAAAGACAAGTGTGAGATGTGAAGTTTCTGGTTCACAGGAGATATTTGGCCCTACTACTGAAAACTTGTTCATCATACCCACCTAAATGCAGACCCCAGTAAGATGACGCTAGTGGTAAGCCATCATCCCAAATAATGGGAGTCCTGGAGCGCTCACGGTCTACACAGTCCTGGGTCAGAGCTTGAGTGGACCCTGGAAGTGCCAGACAGAGGCAACACCCTTGAAAAGAAACAATGACCATGCTCAGAAAATACCACGTGGCAGTATTAAAGCGCATGACCATAAATGCTACAGAGAACGCAGAGAAAAGACATGTGGAAGGTGGGAGTAGCTGATCAACTTCAGAGTCAAGGTGGCAAAGAAATGTTTTCTATTCCCCAACTTTCTTTCAATGTAGACATAAGAGGGTGACTAGGGGCAAGAATTAAATTATTATAAAGGTCCTACTGAGATCTGAGTTACAAAAAGCCTAGGAGAAAAATGTAAGAGCATATCCTGTTGGTTTCAAGAGGCCTGAAAATCTTATGTATTTTGGAATTTCTCTGACAAGCCAAATACCTGAGCCTTCAGAGCATTTCTCATGACCTTTCCCCCACATTTTTGCATAGGACCAAGGTGTGGCCTAAACTCTAGTGCTGAAGAGTTAACTAAGAATAGAACACACCTGTCATGTTATTCTTTATATCAATAGTGAATTTATTCCCATTCCCCATTCCTCAGCAGTACAGAACACTTCATGCATCTTTCCTTATCTACGTAATCACTTGTCAAGATGAGTGATTTCTATCCACTTGTCAATGTTGCTGGTCTTTTTTAACATCCCTGAAAAATCGGTTTAACCTATTTTAACTGACATACTTTTCTGTGCAACTGGATACCAGGGATAGATATATTTGATAGTCATTTCTCCCTGTCTCTACTCCCCAAATGAGTTCAGTGCTCATGAAATGAGCTGAATTGCCCTAGAGAATTAAATTCATTACATTCTTGCCTCACAGATGTGGGTGATGCCTAGATATACAGGTAACCCTACACAAACTCCTTCACCATACCAAGGAAAGTTATGGTGAGAGGAAAAGAAGTCTGTTTCCATTGCTGGCTATGCAGCTTAAGACATTTCTTCATCCCAAAGTAGAATATTTTGTAAACCCTTTAGCCACAAAACACCAAGAAATTATAGAAAAAATTGATAAAAGCCAATTCTTTTAAAAATTGTTTATGGTCATCTCTCGACCCAGTGGTGAATCATAAGACAGCTTAAAAGTCAAATCCAAAGGTACTCTCTTGGCATTTGACAGGGAGAGAGATTTATGAGTTACAGTCATAGACTTTTATTAGAAATGGAATTGTAGACCAAGTGCAAATACATTTCTCCTCTTTCTATTTTTTTTTTATTCTCATGTTGGAAGTCCTACGGCTGTTTTGTTTCTGTTTTAGTTCTAATTTCATATTATGATATGCTCAGATCAAATTCCTAAGGGCTTGAAGAATACATTCAAACTTGTTCAAATATTAGTTTCTTTAAAAAAGCAAAATACCTCCATGCAGGGAAAGAAAAAAACACCCAGTAGGATCAATCCTTCTTCACCTGCTCCTCCCCCAAGATACAGTCAACATCTTCCTCCAATTGTAGTTTTTTCCTGCCCCAGACATAAGACACATTTAAAGGGAACCCTCCCAAAATAATACAAGTAGTTCCTCTGTCCTGCAAGTAGAAATCAGAATTTGGGATTTTGGCAGGTCCTGGATAGTCAGACAGTGTTTTCTATAACCAACCCAAGGAGTGACATTTGATTTCTAGTGGATGAAAAAGATTTTCTGTCTGTTTTTAGGTTAAAAACTGTTGTCAAGTTAAAGTGAACATTTTGTTTTTTTGAAAAAAAATTCTTTCTCATTCTCCCTGGACTCCGTACTTAACAACTAAAATCATGTGCACAGTAGTAAAGTTTCCTGAATTCAATTATCCAGTAAGTGCTCACTAGCACTTAGTTGGTGTCAGACTGAGTTCTGGGCACTGGAGATGGAGCAGGGAACATAACAGAGAGGGCAGAGCCCGAGGAGGGCATAACATCTGAATGACGGGACTAGCCCAGCAACACTCCCTGAGAAACCCATGGTCTTGGTTTCCAAGGCCAAAGAAAACACAAATTCTGGGGGGAGTTTGTCAAACTAGAGGTTTTTGATGAAATAACTTTGTTGCATGTTTTCCTTTAGCTAAGAAAGTCTCCATCAATATGTACATTATAAGTTCTTTTTGGCTTCATCACTTAAATATTTTTAAATTTTAAGTAGGTAATACTTTCATGTGATTATATAATATGAAAGTGTTCAATCAAATGCTTTCCTCCCACCCAATCAACTCATTGCTTCCCTATTCATCCAAAGAACACTGCCCTTCCTCCACTGTTATTGTATATCTTTTAGAGTTGCTTGTCACATATATAAATAAATACAAATATATTTGTAGTTTTTCTGCCTCTTTCCCTTTTTTAAAGAAAAATTAGCATTGATACATACTGTTCTACTGTTTTCACTTATCAATAATTCTTGAAATCTTTCTATGTCATACATAGAGAATTGCTTTATTCTTTCTTAAAGCTGCATAATATGTCATTATATGGATGTACCATAAATAATATTTGCTCAGCACCTATTTATGGATTTTGGGGTTTTTTTTAAGTCATTTGCTATTTAAAAATATCACTGAAATGGGTAAACTTGGCATATGTCATTTCTTACATGTATACGTATATTTGTAACATAGATTACCGTTGTGAAATTTCTGGGTCAGTGGGGATATTCATTTGTAATTTTGATATATCAATAAATGATCCTGCATAGAGTTATACCAGTTTATATACATAGTATCATAAGTGCCTGTTTCCACACAGCCTTACCAAAGAGTACTTTGTCAAACTTTTATAGTTTTTTCATTCTAGTGATTAAAAATGTTGTCACTACAGGGTAGTTTTTAATGTGCATCTTTCTTTTCATGAGAGAAGCTAACATTTCTTTATATATTTAAGAGACAATTGTGTTTAACTTTTGATCAACTTTCTTTTTCCCCTCTTCCTAGTGGATACGTGAACATTGTCTTAATTTTTAGGAGCCCTTAAAAGTAGAAAAAATAATCCTTTGTTATCAAATGAGTTGCATATATCTTTTCTGAGTTTGTCACTTGTCTTTTAACTTTGTTTTTTCTCTTTTCATCTAAAAAATTAACCTTTTAACTTAGAATCGTTTTAGATTTACAGAAAATCACAAAGATAGAATTCCCATACACCTCACACCCAGTTTCCCTGATTACTAACATCTTATGCCACATTTGTCACAATTAACGAACCAATAATTGATACAATATTGTTAACTGAGGTCCATAATTTATGCTAATTTCCTTTACCAAAGTTTTTTTGTTGAGGTGAAATTCATGTAACCATAAAATTAACCATTTTAAAGTGTAAAATTTAGTGCCATTTAATAAATTCACAGTGTTGTGCACCTCTATTTAGTTCCAGTGCCTTTTTATCAACCACCTGCCACAATCTCATCCTCATCATGCAGTCATTGACCATTCCCCTGTCTTCCCAGCCTCTGGCAACCACCAATCTGCTTTCCACCTCTATGGATTTACCTATTCTGGGTATTTCATATAAATGGAATCCTACAAAAAGGGACTTTGGTGTCTGGATTCTTTCAATTATCATAATATTTTGGGGATTCATCCATGCTGTAGCATGTATCTGTATTTCATTCCTTTTAACAGCTGAGTAATATTCTATCATATGTATAAACCACATTTTGTTATCCAGTATTCCTTGATGACATGTGGGTTGGATCATATGGTAATTGTATGTTTACATTTTTGAGAAACTGCCAAGCTATTTCCCACTGTGGCTGTACCACTTTATATTCTCACCAGAAATTTATGAGGGTTTCAATTTCTCCATATCCTCACCAACACTTGTTATTTTATTCTTTTGTTTGTTTTGTTTTTGTTTTGTTTTTTTTATTTTTATAGCCATCTTAGTGGGTACGGAGTGATATCTCATTGTGGTTTTGATTTGCATTTCCCTAATGACCAATAATGTTGAACATCTTTTCATGTGATTGTTGATTATTAGTCTGTGTGTGTGTGTGTGTGTGTGTGTGTGTGTATATATACATATATATATATATATATATATATATATATATATATATATGAGCATGTATCGGCTGTGCTGCTTGGCTTGCAGGATCTTAGCTCCCCAACTAGGGATTGAACCCCGACCACGGCAGTGAAAGCGTTGAGTCCTAACCACTGGACCGCCAGGGAACTCCCGTTATTAATATATTTTTAATTGGAAAATTGCCTACTAAAATCTTTGCCCACTTTTTACTTGGGATTCTTTTATTTGTGTTTTTGAGTTGTGGGATTTTTTTTTATGTGTTCCAGACACTAAACCCTTATTATATATGATTTACAAATATTTTCTTCCATTCTATAGGTTGTCTTTTCACTTTCTTAATGGTATCCTTACAAGACCAAAACTTGAAGCACCAAAGATTTTCCCCTACGTTTTCTTCCAGGAGTTTAATAGTTTTAGTTCTTATATTTTGGTCATCAATCCATTTCACATATGACATGATAGAGATCCAACTTCATTCATTTGCATATAGATACCCAGTTGATCCAGTACCACTTGCTGAAAAGACTACTCTTTCCCTGCTGAAAGATCAACTCTTGTCAAAAATCTATTGGCCACAGAAGCTTGGATTTATTTCTGGACTCTCAATTCTCGTTCATTGGTCTATATCTGTATCCTTATGCCAGTACCACACTGTTGTAATTACTGTAGCTTTGCAGGAAGTTTTGAAATTCAGAAGTATGAGTCCTCCAACTTTGATCTTCTTTTTCAATATTGTTTTGGCTATTCAGGGCCCATTGTAATTCCATATCAATTTAAGGGTCATCTTTTCCATTTCTGCAAAAAAGACCATTGGAATTTTGGTAGGGATTGTACTGAATCAGTAGATTCTTTTGAGGAGTATTGTCATCTCAAAAATATTAAGTTTTTCAATCCATAAATACAACATGTCTTCCCATTTGTTTAGGACTTCTTTCATTTTTTCATCAATGATTTCTGGTTTTTAGTGTATAAGTTTTTCACTTCCTTGGTTAAATTTGTTTCTAGGTAGTCTAGTATTTTTTTTTTTTTGCCCTAAATACATTTTTGTATATTACATAACCAAAACTATCAATATCTTTTATGGTTTTAGATTGTGGGTCATAGATAGAAATGCCTCCCATAATTTAAGATTATAAAGAAATTTCCTTATGTTTCTTCCTAGAACTTTTATGGCTTCATTATTAACATTTAAACAAACCTTCAATCAATTTTGAATTCATCATGATGTAAAGTGTGAGGTATAGGTCCAAGTTACTTTTCTCATTGGACTCTTCGATTGCTCTAACATCATTTATTGTACCGTCTTTCTTTTCCTCACTATTTAAGATGCCATCTTGAATCATATATTAAATTCTATACATGTTTGGAATTTTTACTGAACTTTCTATTTGGCTCATTGTTTTGTCTCTCTAATCATATCCCACCATCACACTATTTTGGTTTTTGAGTCTGTTTACTTTTTTGAATCTGTTTTAACATTTATTGATAGGACTAGTCTGCCCTCATGTCTCTTCTTTTTCACAGTTTTCATTGTTATTCTTGTTCTTTTTTTCACATGAACTTTAGAGTCAGCTTGTTAGGTAAAAGAAAACTTTCTTTCTTTGTTACTGGGATCAAATTAAATTTAGAAATTAACTTAGAGAAAATTTATATCTTTATGATGTCGAATCTTTCTACTCAAGAATATGCTGTGCCTTTTTGTTTGTTCAAGTCTTCTATTTCAGCTGTTAATAAAACTTAAAACGTGTCTTCAAGGGGGCTTCCCTGGTGGCGCAGTGGTTGAGAGACCGCCTGCCGATGCAGGGGACACGGGTTCATGCCCCGATCCGAGAAGATTCCACATGCCACGGAGCCGCTAGGCCCGTGAGCCATGGCCACTGAGCCTGCATGTCCGGAGCCTGTGCTCCGCAATGGGAGAGGCCACAACAGTGAGAGGCCCGCATACCGCAAAAAAAAAAAAAAAAAAAATGTGTCTTCACATAGGACTGTCTCTTATTGTTATGTTTATTCCTTGGTATTTTACCATATTCATTACTCTTATAAATGGGACATTTTCTTTCATTATATCTTCTAACAGGTTTCTGTTTGAAATCAGTCTAATTCATGAGAACGGCAATAAGTGTATATTCTCAAGAGAGGATTGAATAACTTCTAACTCTTCCAGCTTTGCCCACAAAGCCTTATCTTAAATTATAGTTTTTTAATACTGGCATAAAATTTATCCTCTATTATAATTATAATTTATGCTCTGGATTTGAAATCAAAAAGGTTTAAAAATTATAAATGGATGACATTGAAACAATAATGTTCTAGGCTATTTCAATATTATTTAACTTTAGCATTAATGTTTATATCTAATATATGTACATATGAATATACATATGTGTATACATACATACATGTATGCTTCTACACATACAAAACCAACACATGTATTTCTAGAATGAAAATATCTTCAAATTAATGTTCCTTTAGTTTTTACTGATAGATATATAATATCACTTCAAAATTATATTTGTGGATCAGGGACTGCTTTGGAAATAACTTTGAAGACTGAAACATGAGGACTTTCCTCAGCTGTATATTTCGTCACCAATTGTCTTTTATTTCTGCATCAGCTAATGGTATAAACTAGATACTTCCTGACTTGCAAAGAAATGGCTGATTTGTGTCTTTCAGCCCTGCAGTCTTCATGACAAATTTGGTTTATTCTTTTTCTGAGTAATGTCAGATTCACTTTGTATTCTTCCCAAAGAAAAGAGAAGACTTTTCTAAACAATGTGGAAATAGGCAAAGTAGTTGTTAGCACTTATACTTCAGAAGAGATTTGCCTGCCACTTCTGGCTTTATATCACACACAAAATTTGGAACTTAGGAGCTGAGCATGGCTATCCAACAAAGATGGCTTTATTTAATTTATTTATTTACTTACTTGTTCGTTTATTTATTGGTATTCACCGAACCAGCTCAAAGGCTGTAAAATATAACTTTATACATATATATATATATATATATATATATATATATTCCTGGAAGATATAAGAAGCTTAAAAATTGAACAGAACCATGTGTAACACAAATAAGAAGGCAACAAATGTTTGGCAGAAAAGTGAGTAAATGAATTAAGGATTCAGTAAAATGATGCACTTTCAAAACCCATTTTCAATATTTTAATTTGGCTTTCTCACCAAAAGGAGGTACTTTTCTCTACTTCTGCTAATAAAACCTGGGAGGACAAGAGCTTTGCCAGTAATGCCTTTAGGGTTTCTGCATATTACCCTCTCCCCACTTCTGCTTGTCAGCTGTGATGGATAATACTCCCACTTGGTCATGCTCTCTTTGATGTGATGTATTCTAAAATAACCAAGAAGTTCTCAGATTCCAGAGGTGGAAGAGACAACCCAATGCAGGAGCATTTGTAATGGTGGATTGGATCAGGGTGGTGATAGTCAAAGAATAGTTATCAGACTTTCACTGACTGCAGGAAGGAATATGGCCTGGCCCTAGATTACCAAGTACACAGTAAACTTTAAGCCTACCATCCATAAAGCCATATGAGGAGAATATAGGCCAGAACTTTTAGTCAAGAGGAATATCATAAATACCCACTTCACATTTAATCTCTGAGAAAGAGTCAAAGGATGAGGACAGTCATGGAATTTGATCCTCAAAAGTTCAGATCTAATTGGGAAAACTGTGACTAACAGATAGGAATCAACAAGAGAGCTACAGAAAAAGTATATAAAATTCAAAAGATGGCATTCTACCAACCCATAGTTATTCAGAGAAAGAAAGGATCTTACTTAGACATTGAAAAGTAGATACTACAGGCACTGATTTTCATGGCACAGTTACAACTGAATGCCTGAGAGCCTTGAGATTCATGGTTTCTGTCTTCTGAAAACAGTCAGTATCCCTCTAAAGCCTTGAGGTCAGGTTATTAACCAACATCTGTGGAGCACTTACTGTCCACTTGGCACTGAACCAAATATGTACCATACATCATCTCATTTAACCTCAAATAACAACATGAAATACTTCCTCTAATTATCCCTGTTTTATAAATGAAGAAACAGAGGCAAAGAAAGACAGAATCTTGGACACCAGTAAATGGTTGATCTGGGATTTGAACCTCAACCCTCTGCTCTAGAATCCAAACTCTTTAGTTACTATGCTTTTATAACTTTTTTTCTGGAATGAAGTTGAGGACTTTTAAGCAAGATGAACAAAGAGGCAGATAAGAGAACTTTTCCTTGAGTGTAACTCGTTTTCTTCTTTTTTCTCACCCCCAGCAGAAACTCTAACATCTTCCCCACCTCCTGCCCCTTTCAAAGAGTCTTAACACAAAATGCAATGAAACTATTTCATTCCAACCTGTAGACCCTATAGGTTAATTTTCTTGCAGGCTTGCTCTAAGCACGCACACAATGGTGGGCTACAAGGGGAGGGATCAGCTTCCCTGGGGCAGTTAGAAGGATGCTGCATGCCAGGGCCTGGAGGTCAACAGAAAGGCTGCCCCTGAAAAGCAGAGATGACTGATGGCCTGAATGCACAAGGGGCCCTGGAATGCTCTTTTATCTAAGGTCACTGTTCTCCCCCAGCCCCCAGCTCTCCATTCCTCCCATACCATGTTTCCCATCCTTCATGCCTACAGATTTACTCTTCTTCCTGGCTTTGATTAGCTTGCCCCACCACCAACCTTCACCCTGCTTCCCTGTTCTCCCCAAGAGCCCAGAGTGCTCCAGACATGAGGGAAGCACTCCATCATCATGATGGGAAGTGTCAGGTGCACAAGACAGATGCAAATTTCATGGCACCACTGCCTCATTCAGCCATGTTTTATGAGACTGAGAAAACTTGGAACCTTATGCTGTGGGGCCATTTGGTTGGCAGGGAACAGAACAGACTTTATCCAACACTGTCTGTTGGCAGCCCTAGTGCTAGATTTATACAGAGAAGTGGAGATGGCTCCAGCAATGGAGCCTGCTGTTTAGCCAGCTGGGGGCCTCTCAAGTGGTGCAAGAGTGATGGCGTAGATCCTGGGACAGAGCCTTCCACCTAAGCGCTCCCAATGGCATCTTCAGGATCCTACCTCGGGCTGGAGACACGAGTCCCAATGAGACTGGCCTCTTGTACAGAGGCAGAGAATTCCTAACATTTTTAGCCACTCATCTCCGTGGCCCACAATGCTAATAAAACCTGGCATCCACAGCAGAGCTGGAGCTGGATGAGAAACGAAGTCTGTTTTATATGTTTTCATTTGAGTCTGTGGCTTTCTATTTTAGAGGATGTTGTTCCATCTGCCTCCAAACCTATTATCCTGAGGGGGTGTCCACCTGGGAGGGAAAGTTTGACACAGGCTGAGACATAATGGCAAAAAAACCAAGTTCGGGAGCCAGACTGCCTGACTGAATTTGAATCCAGCCTTCTTCCCTTACCAGCTCTGGAGGACTGAGGGCAATTTTTAAAAATCCTCTCTGCATCTCAGTTCTCTCTCTTTGTCAAGGAAGCATAATAACAGCACTGACCTCATAATGGAGTTGGGCAGATTGAGTAAGTTAATAAAATACAAAAATGTAAAGCACTTAGAACAGGGCCTGGCCAATGGTAACTCCTCAATGAAATTTGGCTACTATTATTTTGGCAAATGCACTTTCCCACTTCCTGTACGGTTTGTTTTCCAGCCTGTAGATGTCAACCTGAAGACCTGTGATCACGACGAAAAATTTCAAAAGGTATCCCGAGCACCTGCTGAAGGTTTCACATGACTACAAGACAGCACACTGAGGAACTCAGCTCTAGATGTTAAGGTCTTTGATGGCAGGGCTGAAGAGGGGGAAAGAAATGTGAGTAGCTCTGTAACCTTTTATGAGGAATTGCACAGATAGAGCTATCACAGATAGAGCTTCACAGACAGAAGTGACCTACCATCGAAGGTTAAGGAAGTAATAATCTTTTCTGATCCTCAGGTATTCAACAGTAGCTGAGACCCAGACCAAGTCTTTGAAAGTGGAGTGAAATTCTCTGTGGAGAAAACTCTAGATCTTAAGGACCTTGGCAATTACTTGCCAGTGAGAAAACTTAGGTCCAAAACGACTGCGTTCCATAGTGTCCCAGACAGACCAAAGAAGAGTCAAGATTAGAACCCAAACTCCAGACTCCTAGTTCAGTGCTCCTGTGATCTAGTGGCTCGCAAGGTAGTCCTTGTGGAACCTTCTACCACCTTCCAGTGGGCTGGCTTCTCTGTGAATTGATGTTCTTTCCCTCATCGAAATCCCCTGTATATGCCTTCAGGGCACTCTTCTCTCAGTACTGTCTGGACAGTACTGGGTCAGTTATTAGGGTATAAATTTAGGAAGCCTATTAAAGCCTGTATGTGAGACACTAAGCTAGATGCTGCCGAAGAGTACTGACCACAATCCCTGCTCTCAGACACCTTATAAACTAGTTGGCCAGACACCATGGAAGGGCCAGGAGAACGAGGTAGGGTGGGAAAGGGCAGTATTGGAGGCCTTATCACAAGTGGGGGTCGGGAGGCTGTGTGAGCAGATTGGACATATGTTTAGCTTTCTAAGTATTTCAACATAGCCTATGGAATTACTGCTTTAATAGCTTGTACGCATTTACTTAACATGAACTCTCATGATTTTTCACTCTACGTATTTTGAAAAGAATCATCAGAAAGGCTCTTATTAGCATATGCAAACAATTATATATAGGATGGACAAACGATAGGCTCCTACTGTATAGCAGAAGGAGCTATATTCGATATCCTGTGATGAACAGTAACAGAAAAGAATATGAAAAAGAATGTACATATATATGTATAGCTGAATCACTTTGCTGTATAGTGGAAATTAGCACAACATTGTGAATCAACTATACTGCAATAAAATTTTTTTAAAAGGCTCTTATACTCCCTAGTACAAAGATTGTTTAAACTTCATGACTTAAATATAATAGTAATAATAATAACAATCATTGGTTGAACACTGACAATGTGTCAGACCCATTGGTAAGAACTGTGAGTTAACAGATGATTCATTATATTCCAAAAGTTCAGAGACAGCCCAGTCTTTCAGGACTTTTCGAGTTCCACGCAGGGAGGTCTCTCATTTAGCCTTGCTGAACTTCCAGCTGAGGAGGGGGCTTGCCTCGGGAGTCCCAAGTGAGTGTTACAAAGCACGATTCATAAGCTTGTCCTACAACTTCCTGAGGAAAGAGCCTTCCAAAACTCCCACACCAAATAAAATAGTTAAGGGGAAAATGAGAAAAAGGGGTTTTTATTTTGTTTTTTTTTTAATCAATTATACTTTTAAATTATTTTCTTCACAAGGATTTATTAGAACAAGAAGAAAACCCCCTAAAGTTCTGAAGAAATATTAACATAACATGCCTGTAACTCATGCTGTGTTTAATGAGAGGTGCTGTTTTTCCTGCCATAGGGGCTGTAGCCCAATGACTGATGGCTCTGAAAAGGGTCACATACATATTCATCAAATTCGACATGCACATGTAAACTGCTTTTAATAGGCCATGACAGCACAAGTTGTGTCGGGCAAATAGCTGCACATGTGCTTCTTCCCACAACTGGCATATTTAGCCGTTAATGCTCTGGTATCCATGGATGAAATATTAGCTTGTTAACTTAAGACCATCACTTGCTGTTGATTCTCAGTGGCAACCAAGGGAAGGAATCCTCTCAGCTACTTTATTAGGGGTGAAGCTTGAACTTCAACATGCTCATTTTACCTTAATGGTGCCATTAATACCATTCTGTTCCCTGATTCCAGAGTCCATAAAATGCATGCAAAATATCCTGACCGAAATCGATAATACACTCAGCCTAAAATGAAGATGGGTCCTACTCTGTCACTATCACAGATGGTGTGCGGTTTAAAACTTTTTCTTAATCTGTTTTAATGCAAGATTCATTTTATTCAAGTACCAACCAGTTTGAAGGTTGTTGAGGCATGTATGGTTGGTTAAGCAGATATTAGCGGCAAATACATACAAACACTTCTAAGACTCTCTCCTTGGTTATCTGATGAATACGTTCTCAAGCTCACAGTGAATTAAATGATCACAAATCAACTGAAACTACAATTGAAAAAAGGCCATCCAGTAATAAAGTAAGATGTTTATGCCTTGTAGAGGCTACCACATAAGATTAGGACTCCAAAGCTCATTATTTTAAGACACTCAGGCCCTGAGTTGTGGTTGATAAATTGTCTTATTGTAACCATCTGGAGGCCTCTGGCTACCTCAGCCATCAACCTCTGGATACCTATATTTTGTTAAACACAAGTATCTTTAATGACCTATGGACATTTGGCCTTGTCTGTCAGTCAAGTTTCTTCTTGGATTGAATTGGTATTTTGTTCTATTTTTGTAAGACAAACAAACAGCTGTGCGTTTGAATCACCTAAAGATTTGTTCTAACCAAAGTGATTTGGGACATGTTGTCTTTATTTTTTACGTCTTTATTGGAGTATAATTGCTTTACAATGGTGTGTTAGTTTCTGCTTTATAACAAAGTGAATCAGTTACACATATACATATGTTCCCATATCTCTTCCCTCTTGTGTCTCCCTCCCTCCCACCCTCCCTATCCTACCCCTCCAGGTGGTCACAAAGCACCGAGTTGATCTCCCTGTACTATGAGCTGCTTCCCACTAGCTATCCACCTTACGTTTGGTAGTGTATATAGGGACATGTTGTCTTTAAATGGCATGTTGAGGAGGAGTTTTCTAGCAAATGTAATCTATCATTCATAATAGATCACATTTTATTATTGCTCTCTTCCCCCTCATCCCTCTTTTCCTGCCTCTTCTCCAAATCAATGATTGATCTTTGGGAAATAATTTTCTGCCCTTTATTACCAAAAAGAGTCCCCAGATCTTTATAAACTTAAAATAGGATCAACTTTACCAAAAAAGTCACCATAATAGTAAAATACTTTATCCTTTAATAAAGTTACACTATATGGTAAGAAAATATCCAAGAGCAATTAGTTGAACAAATTCACTGGCTATTTGGTTCTTCCTCATGAATATATTTTCCTGTGCAGAAAGAAGTATTATGCACGATGCCTTTCTCTTAACCTCATAGTAATCAGTTATAAATAAAGAGTATGCTGGATTCAAAACTGAGTTTTGTACAGCCAACAATTTTCTCAAAAAAAAAAAAAAAAAACCATCAGGTATTGTACTTTCCAAGGTAGACATGTCAAATCTGTCCTTAGCTTTTTAAAAGAATGTATTTGTCTTCATTCTCAGACTTGGTGTCTTGGGATGAGATCATTTAAGGGAAAATATGATTAACATGGGCCAGCTCTTCATTGTAATATATTAGTGGGCTCAAAACAATTTATCCAAATGCTGCGTTTCAATACAATGATTTTAATGCCCTGTATCCCACATACTTGGGAGTTCCATGACTATGTTCTCAGACTATGTTCTGAGATAGTCTCAATTGAAAAGATTATCACCATACGTATAGGTGATGTGATGTGTGTTCATCATTTTTCCAGTTCTGGCTTAAGCCCACTAGACCACTGTTGCCAAAGAACACAAGGCACAATCTGCTTGATTCTGCTTCCTTGGAAAAAAACAAAAAAAGGACCCTCCATTTCAAACTATTGTAATTACATTTCAGTGCAATTAAGAAACGCACCCCTAGAAAGCAATGTTGCTTCCGATGACCAGGGAGCTGAGGGAGGAAATGGACAGCCAGCTCTCCTTTGGCATCGCTGCCCATCACTACGAGTCTGGGATGACTGGTGTACTTGACTGATTCAAAAAAATGCCATCTGGTATAGATTTCCTTTCAACTCATTGGGAGGAATTCAGGCTCATGGGCAATAATTGAAAGCTGTTGTCTTTCGGGTGCTATTTTATTTAGCTCTTTTTTTCTAGTTGGCTTCTGGAAGCCAGGCTGTCTGAACTAACACACATCTACTTATTCTACCTGTATTCACACTCCCGACAAATGCCCCTTCAGCTAAGACTGCACGCCCATAAATAATGTGCGGTTTGCATTTATTCTGCTCTAAAGTGCTGTAAACATCAAGGCCTACTTATCAGAGGAGTATGGCTGGTAACAGAGGGTCATTGAGAACTAGAGGCAAATGAACTGAGGTAAGCAGAACGAATGGCGTGGCTGGTCCTAACTGAACTCTGCGTCTGAACTGAGGCCATTCAAATGAGATCACATATGACTTTAATCCACTCTCTGCCCAGCTTTCTCGGGGAATAAATCTGTCTACAGTTTTTATTTACATATTATCATTTTACCGCATGTCACTGTCATCATAGTTTCAGACTTGAGTAAATCCACATTTAAACAGCGATTTGTCTCCTTTTGATAGTAAATATTCTCCTAAGTGGTGGTTAGGATTAAAGGGAATTTGTCGAAAATAGGTAAAGGGGGCTATTTAGGATTAAATGAAATTATACACTCAGCCTAGACAGCCTTCCCTGGGAAGCTCAGTCCGGCAGGTGCCAGGCTGTCCCACAAGTTCCCCTTTGAAAGTACAGTGATAATTCCCTGAAAGGAGCAAAAGAAAGGGAGGGGTGGAGAAACACATACAAATGTTCTCAGCTCTCCAGACTCCCCGGGAGGGGGGCAAATCCTGCCCGAAACAGCCCTCAAGACGCCACCACTTAAAGGTTAGCCAAGAGCTCTTTTGAGGTGACATTTAAACCTTTAATAGCTCCCAGCCAGTTTGGGCAGGAATAATTTCCCCTCACTGGAGGCCCGGAGCCGGGCACTGCTCAGTTACCTGTCTACAGAGGATGCGAGGGTGTGGATGAAACCCAAGCAGGGTGATTTGGGAGCAGGGCATGGAGCCCGCCGGTGTCTGCCGGCCTTGCCCTCCCGCCCTAATTGCACCGAAGGCCCAAAAAGCTTCAGCTTGCACGTTAGGCCCTTGCTGCGATTAGTAATTATAATATCAGTTTCCCCCAAACAGGGCTGACAGAATGGCTGGGGGAGCAGAGGTGACTCAAAGTTTAGTAAGTCTTGGGGAAAGTGTACTGGTTCCTGCTGTTCTCTGGCTCACAAATTTGGCCTTTCTAGTCCCCAGCACTGGCCACAAACAGTAGGAATCCTTTTCAATCACTATTAGCAACACTTCATTTCTGTCATATTTGACCCCTGGCAAACTGCAACTCAGCGAAGAACATTCTTTCCAGAAAGGAACCAGACATCATTCAGCTAGAGACGATTTACTGTGGAACATGGAGCTGATTTGCTTTTGCTGTCCCCCTGGAGCTCCTCAGTCCGTCAAAATGAATTGTCCTTTTGCACAGCAGTGCTAGTGGGAGGGTCTTTCCTGAGAGACAGAGAAAGGGGCGGAGGTCGGCTCTGGACTCTACTGACTTGTCATCCTGCCTCTGCCTCACTGTTCTGAGCCAGGATCTTTGGTGTAGCCTATCTGTCCAAGTATCATATTTTGTAGCTTTTCTTTTTTTTTTTTATTGAAGTATCGTTGATTTACAATGTTGTGTTAGTTTCAGCTGTACAGCAAAGTGATTCTGTTATACATATATATATATTCTTTTTCAGATTCTCTTCCCTTATAGGTTATTACAAGATATTGAGTATAGTTCCCTGTGCTATACAGTAGGTCCTTGTTGGTTATCTGTTTTATATATAGTAGTGTGTATATGTTAATCCCAAACTCCTAATTTATCTCTCCCCCTCACCTTTCCCCTTTGGTAACCATAAGTTCGTTTTCTATGTCTGTGGGTCTATTTCTGTTTTGTGTATAAGTTCATATGTATCATTTATTTTAGATTCCATATATAAGTGATATCACTTACTACAGTGATATTTATCTTTCTCTGTCTGGTTTACTTGACTTAATATGATAATCTCTAGGTCCATCCATGTTGCTGCAAATAGCATTATTTGCAGCACTATTCACAATAGCCAAGACGTGGAAGCAACCTAAATGTCCATCGACAGAGGAATGGATAAAGAAGATGAGGTGGGCTTCCCTGGTGGTGCAGTGGTAGAGAGTCCGCCTGCCGATGCAGGGGACACGGGTTCGTGCCCCAGTCCAGGAGGATCCCACATGCCGTGGAGCGGCTGTGCCCGTGAGCCATGGCCGCTGGGCCTCCGTACCCGGAGCCTGTGCTCCGCAACGGGAGAAGCCACAACAGTGAGAGGCCCACGTACCGAAAAAAAAAGAAGAAGAAGATGGGGTATAGATATACAATGGAATATTACTCAGGTTTTCTTGAAAACAAGACCTAAGTTACTTAGTGGAGAACAGCCACCTCCTCCTCCATGTCAGGGCCATAGTGTGGCTCCCTCCAGCCTTACTCAGACTGAAATTGCCTAAACACAAAGGAAAAAAATAAAAAACAAACTAAGTGAAACATTACAAGATTGAAAATCGCTTCCATCAGCTAAAGGCACAAGCACCCCTCCGGCCCTCTAGTTATTCAAGGAGAAAGCATTTTGGACTTTTAGTCTGTTGTTTCTTCCCCATCCAATTGTCTATCATGGAAATTCCCAAGCAGGACTGTGACTCAATCATTTCCTCCACCATCTGGGTATCTTTCACTGTTATTAATATTAATCTTATTTGAGGGGAGGAGACCTTATTGTTTAATGGAACAGAGTTATTGTTGGGGATGATGAAAACATTTGGGGTCTTGATGGTGTTGCTAGTTCTACATCACTGTGAATGTATTGAATGCCACTGAATTGCACACTTATGCATGGTTAAAATAATAAACAGTATGTTTTGTATATTTACTACAATAAAAATATGAATCTAATATTAATATTAAGTCAAATTACATATGGCTGAGCTGTGCTTCCTGTCTTAGCTTCTCCTCCTAAGATGTAGTGTTTGCATGGACTGACCGTGGTAAGGAATGGTAAGCCTACTACACAGCACAAATCTTGCCCTGCTTCAAATGAAACTGGAAGCAGAGATGAAAAAGCCAGAGTCAGAGCACACAGAACTGGGCAGAACCTTGGATGGCCTACTAAACACATGACTTCATGGGTATGGAATACTCAGATGGTTTACAGGACTGCAAATTAGGAATAAGATGGGCCTAGGTAAAATGATGGGAAGTGTCTTCTCACAATGACCCACAGACATTTAAAGAGGCAGGAGATATGGATTTCCAGAAAAAAGTCACACATACTGGGGGGAAAACAGAGGTCATTCTCCAGAGGTTTTGATCCATTAGTTTGCATTTCACAGAAGGCATCCAGATTCGACAACAGCAGTGCATGATGGGACCAATTAATTTACACTGCTTCACGTTGGAAAGGCAGCAAGTCCTGGTATGTCCACTGCTAATCTTAACCAAAGTAATTGTGAGACGTTAAAATAATTTATAAATTTATGAAATCAATGAGTGATTTGCACCCAAACTCACTGAACAAACATTTGTGAATTGCCTTCATCAATCTTTTTGGCTCTGTGTTTTAGGCACCAAGGACAGTATAAAATTTGATATCCAAACCATAATTTTTTCCCACATGAGAATTTAAGCATTGGGGTTATTCGGGCCCTTAAACTCTCATTGATTCTGGAGTCAGTCATTAATGTCTTGGTTTCATGGTCAAGCACTAGCTTAGACCTTCTACGAGACTCGTTAGTTGGTTGAGACTCATTCCCTAGAGCTATAAGCAGGATTCAAAAAATATGCCCCCAGGACTTCCCTGGTGGTACAGTGGTTAAGAATCCGCCTGCCAATGCAAGGGACACGGGTTCAATCCCTGGTCCAGGAAAATCCCACATACCGCAGAGCAACTAAACCAGTGTGCCACAACTACAGAGCCTGCGCTCTAGAGCCGGTGAGCCAAAACTACTGAGCCCGCATGACACAACTACTGAAGCCCGCACTCCTAGAGCCCGTACTCCACAGCAAGAGAAGCCACCGCAATGAGAAGCCCATGCAACACAATGAAGAGTAGCCCCCGCTCACCGCAACTAGACAAAGCCTGCACGCAGCAATGAAGAACCAATGCAGCCAAAAAATAAATAAATAAATTTATTAAAAAAAAATATAGGCCCATCTGAGCAAAACCTTCCATGACCACTTCAGCCCAGCCTTCATTTTTTTCTCTCTTCCAAGGGTGTTCCAATTCGTTGGCAATTAATATGCTGAATCTAAGGGGCTTTCTGAGGTAGGCCATAGAATGTATTGGAGAGAGACACTTTGGATTTCCTAAGGCAGGAGTGAGCTTAAGGACCATGCTTAGAAGTTATACCCCTCAAGCTCCATTGTTCCGAAAGTTCAATAAATTGCCTCTTCCTACCTGAGACAGAGGAATGAATTAAATGTTTGGTGAAATACAACTGTCAAAGGGCACTATGTATAAAGGACAACATTAAGGGGAAACATGGGGGAAGTGATAAATTAGCAGATTGGGATTAACATATACACACTACTATGTATAAAATAGATAACTAATCCAAGGGCATACTGTATGGCACAGGGACCTCTACCCAATATTCTGTAATAACCTATATGGGAAAAGAATCTGAAAAAGAATGAATATATATATGTACAAATGATTCCGTTTTTATACACCTGCAACTAACACGACATTGTAAGTCCACTATACTCCAATAAAGATTTTTTTAAAAAAAACAGAACAACATTAATAGCAGATAGACTTTATTCAAGAAGAACAATCTCTCCTCTATATCAGCTAAGTTAAATCACTAATTTCCCATCACCCAACGCTACTGAAAATGAAGCTAGACTGGGACTCTCCCTGCCTCAGTCTTCACTGAGACACATATTAGATGAGCTCAATATATAATATTAGATAGAAAAGTGGGAGACAGACCCTATGCCCTGTGCAGGAACTGTTCCAGGACTCTGACCCCTTGGTCAGATCCAAGAGATAAAAGGGATTCTATGAAAGAGAATGTGGGGGAAAAAGCTGGGGAGAATTCTTTTTTTTGAGGTAGAGTTTCCTGTTGTCATTTCTTCTTCCTTCTCCATGCAGGGGGGAATGGGGTGCTCCTCACACAAACCAAATGTGGGGAGGGGAGATTAGGAAACTCCTTAAAGCTTGGCCTGTGTGCCCTGACCAGTGCCTGATTCTTGTGGCAATGAACTGACTCCAGCCCCAGGAATCTGGAGGACCAGGGAAGGCTGGCTGCCTGCTTTGGTGGTGAAAGAGAAGAGAGTGGCTAGCACTCCCTGAGTTGGCAGGACAAGACGTGAGAGTGTTTCCCATGGATCACATAAGGCAGGGGTCCCCAACCCCTGGGCCACAGACCGGTGCCAGTTCGTGGCCTGTTAGGAACCAGGCCGCACAGCAGGAGGTGAGTGGCAGGCGAGGGAGCGAAGCTCCATCTGTATTTACAGCCGCTCCCCATCACTCGCATTACCGCCTGAGCTCCGCCTCCTGTCAGATCAGAGGAGGCTTTGGATTCTCATAGGAACGTGAACGTTACTCTGAACTGCACAAGCAAGGAATCTAGGTTGCGCTCTCCTTATGAGAATCTAATGCCTGATGGTCTGAGGTGCAGCTGAGGCAGTGATGCTAGCGCTGGGGAGTGGCTGCAAATACAGATTATCATTAGCAGAGAGGTTTGACTGCACAGAGACCATAATAAATCAATTGCTGGCAGACTCATATCAAAACCCTATCAGTGAGTGGCAAGTGACAACTAAGCTGCATCTTACGGAGTAGACTCGACATAAGCAACACACTTCAGGTGTCACTGTCTCCCGTCACCCCCAGATGGGACCATCTAGTTGCAGGAAAACAAGCTCAGGGCTCCCACTGATTCTGCATGGTGAGTTGTATAATTATTTCATTATATATTACAATGTAATAATAATAGAAATAAAGTGCACTATAAATGTAATGCGCTTGAATCATCGTGAAACCATCCCCCTCACCATGGTCCATGGAAAAACTGTCTTCCACAAAACTGGTCCCTGGTGATAAAAAGACTACAGACTGCTGACATAAGGGATATGGAGGTGGAGGTGGGGAGAGGACCAGCATCATGACAAGAAATTCCCCCAAAGGGAAAGAAGCAGTTTAACCATTTTCCAGGTCCAGAGGGCATGATACTCCTCAGCTAAATGACATCTGTCCTTTTCCCTTACCTCTCCTCATTCTCTGTCACCCCCCACCTTCAGCTCTTGGAGATGGAGAAAAAACTATAGCTGGAGAGTACAGGGAAGGATGTAGGCTGTGGCAAAGCAGAAGGCAGAGGGACAAACTGTCCCCATGTCCCCTTTCCCACTGCAGACTTTCAGCCTTAAGCAGGTACCGGGTAGAGTTGAGAAGCAATTTAAAGCTGAATCAAGCTCTGGAGTTCGGACGGAATGGTGTCTTGGAATTACCTTATGACTTGACTCTGTGACTTAATGACTTGAAGTGACTCAAGAAGTCTTTGTTATCAGAGAGTGACCAGAATCGTTAAAGGCCAAAATTTTTATCCAGGGCAGATTAGGTGAAATAAAATTGAATGGAAACTGCCATTTCACTTCAACAGGCCAGTTATTCTACCAACAGCAGTGCCATTAACAAAGATGTACTTCCTGGGCTTCCCTGGTGGCACAGTGGTTGAGAGTCCGCCTGCCAATGCAGGGGACGCGGGTTCGTGCCCCGGTCCGGGAAGATCCCACTTGCCGCGGAGCGGCTGGGCCCGTGAGCCATGGCTGCTGAGCCTACGCGTCCGGAGCCTGTGCTCTGCAACGGGAGAGGCCACAACAGTGAGAGGCCCGCGTACCGCAAAAAACAAAACAAAACAAAACAAAAAAACAAAGATGTACTTCCCAATAAGGATGTTAGGGTCTAAGAAGCTAAGTTAGGGTATGACAGAGGAGGGGAAAGAAGACATAAGAAGAAGAACCAAAGCACTGACCAAGCCACAAATGGCTCTGAGAAAATGTGCAAGTCCTTCAGGGAGCAAACTTGGTTTCAAAAGGATTCCTATACTAAGAAACGTACGCAAAGTTATAAATGCCTAATTATTAGTAAATTTATGGATAAGTCTACCTTAAGTATTTGAGTCATTTTCGAATAATTTTCATTTTTCTGAAGTGGCAATGATATAATTCCATTCAAGCGTTGCCAAAATAGAAATAAACTGAATGACGGCAGTTTAGTGATTCTACCAGTACCAGTTAGGGATGAGCCAGTAGTCAATCTGCCTGATTCAGGTAATAATGAGCACATAGCAGTGATATCTTACATATGTACCTAGTCACCCTAACTCCATCATATGCTTTGTAAGATGAAGAATCAGGCTTTACCCTTTGATAATTAATAAATATTTGTGAAATTAAGAAATGAATATAATAGGCAGTCAATTATGCATACCATTTTGATTCCCATTCTCCAACAAGCAGAATCTTACTTTTACCCAAATTACCCAAATAATTGTCTCATTTTATTACCTAGTTAGTAGAACACTAGCTATATAAATGTTTTCTGAAATCGATTTATTTGCCAATTGTCAATTTTGTTATATTACTCCCCATCTTTATTAGTAAATCCTACTGAAATAAATTTAAGCCACAGAGCCGTATGAAATAAAAATAAATCTGCTAGGCATATCTTAGCTAATTATTACACAGAAAGGAAAAATGTGACTTGGCTGTAAAAATTATGGCTAAACACTTTTAATTTTGTTAATTTCTGTCCACCTAACACTGGAATGATAGGAAACACAGAGAAACAATTCACATTTACAAGTGACAAAGTCATCTTCCTAGCTCTGGAAACAAGAAGTCAGTTTTCCCATTCTCTGGACTACCCAGCCTCCCAGTGGGCGGGGGAACCAAGCAACCAGCTGCCGCCCACCCAAGATAATTGTTATTAGGAGATCTAATGGGTAATTTTGTGTTCTCAGACGAGGACTGGTGTTTATACTATCTTTTGCTTTCTCTGGTGGGATCTCCCTTGTATAGATAAACCAGAATCTCCTTTTTCAGAATAGACCTTTCCAGAAACAAAAATATTAAAGTGAAGAATGAAAACCTGCCAAGTATAATTCCTGAAAAATCACTTTAGCCTCAGAGAATTGTTTTTCTCTCTTGATCTTTCTCGGTTGTACCATTATGGTTTTGTCAAAAACAACATTGGCCCAAAACTGTAAGAATCCTTTTGGGTCACCATTAACAACACTTTCTTCCCACCAAGCTTGACCACAGCAGACTGCAGCCCCACTTTCAACATTCCTTTGAGAAAGTAACCCAGCATTCAACTACCTCAGATTTATGGTGAGAAAAATGACATTTTTAAAGACCTTTGAAAATGTTAAAAATGAACGTGGCTTTGCTATTATTTCCCACAGCAGGAATTTAAATTTATAAACACTACTCCTAATCAATTTGGGAACTGCCCACAGAGCTAGAGAAAAAAAAGTTCACATGAACATTCTTTAGATATTATTACATGTTACAACCGACTTTCCACATTGAAGCCTTGCCACTGTAAACGTGTATCTTTCCACACGTTTTTGTTTTAAATTTCCAAAAGATCTTCTTGCCACCCTATGGCTAAGAGCTAACACATTTGCGTCCAGCATAGAGGGCTGTTTATCTTTCTCAGAGCAACTTCTGTTGCAACGTTGTGTGAGTGTAGATGGTTTTCAGATTGGTTATTGAAAGCCAAGAAATATGTTTTAAAGCAATTTGTTTCTTAGAACATTTTGTCCACCTCATCACAGCGACGGCTATTAATGCTCTATTTGCCATACTTAGCAAGATAATTTATATTCTATTAGTACCTTTATCCGTTTCAGCCCTCTATTACCAATGTAGGTCAAACATTTGGCACTTAAAACGTTTAGCACTTAAAATTCCAGATAGAATAGTGATAACATGTCTTAAACACAGACATTCTTTCAAAAAGAACTACAAGAAAAAAGAAAACTTTAAAGTTTCAGCAACAGGTCGTAGACATGAAATTGATCCCCAACCCAAACAACTCTATGCTCCATTATCATAGAGTAAATTTCAGAGCTATTTAGGTAGAGCATAAAGTTCAGGGAGTCATGTGACCAAAAACTCCAAGAGCAAGTAAATGCATCAGGGGTCGAAGGGCACAGAGCTGAGAGAAACATCTGGATTCCATCTTTTGAACTTTTAATGGAAACACCGATCACTGGGCGCACATCTGGGGGTTTTGACAAGAAGAAAGGGTGTTGTTGTTTTTTTTTAAATGGGGAGTTTGCTCTAGTTTACTATAGAAGTTTACTTCACTTATGTTGGATAT
The DNA here is from genome assembly GCF_039906515.1 of Pseudorca crassidens. Taxonomy (NCBI): domain Eukaryota; kingdom Metazoa; phylum Chordata; class Mammalia; order Artiodactyla; family Delphinidae; genus Pseudorca; species Pseudorca crassidens. Next base: position 34,784,738 of record NC_090309.1, read on the forward strand.
GAATCTCTTCACATAGTGTTAGTTTAATATTTGAGACATCTTAGAATATTACTGAAATTATGTTGCTTGATTATTTCTTTAATAAAGTAGGTTTTTGCTGTTTGAGTTTCTTTCAAGTTTGGCTTACAAAGCAGTATCCCAGGAAAAAGTTAGGAGAGCCGTTTAGCTATGCAAACTGCACTTTCCCTAGAGAAACTGTTCTTATTACTTAGTGGGAGAACCATTTTTAAAATCACCAAACAGTAACCAAGGAAGAGCCCTGTAGCACTTGGCCGTGCTGGTTCACTGCCTCCACCCCAGATTAACTCTCTGACATATCTGTGTAAGAAACATGTTGCTGCAAAGTATTGAAGAGCCTTTACCACACTGTTAATGGCTGAAAAATGTGTCCAAAGCACAAATAAAAATAATGCAAATCTTTTTGCTGGAGACTTGCATGGTTTAGCTTCACATCTGCTACTAACTGAGGACACTATAAGCACACTATAAGTTCTTTGGAGCCTAGTTTTCTTTTTTGTAAAATGACAATCCTAGACTATTTGTTTTAGCCTAGTTTGTCTTCAGCAATGGTGTTTTATATGTGTTGATCATCATCCTGGTTCTTGCAATAAAAATACATTTTAAAAATCTTGCTAGTTCAAAAGGTACTCTTCAATTTCTACAGCACACTCACATGTCTTGTTTCTCGTGATCTTGTGAGGCAGGAGTGGCAATCATCCTCCCTATTTTGCAATGAGTCCACCAAGGCTCAGAAAGGTCTGCTGTCCCTTAGTGGCCACAGAAAGGCAACGCATTTCCTCCCAGGACAGAAATGTTTCCTGGACATTGGGAGACTCTCATTCCCTGTGATTAATTCCATGAAAAAGAGGTTCCGCAATCAGCAAAATCCATGCCACAGAAAAGCTGATCAATGGTATGGATGGTAAATAGGGATGCACCCCCAAAATTCAGAGCAAAAGGGGCAGTTGCTATTCCTTAGCAAGGAACTAGGCAAATACATGAGAGCAGTAATCAAGCTGTAGCAGGACACTTTTGTACACTGGAAAAGGGCCACTGTTCAGATTAAAAAGGCTCACTATATACCAGTCAAAAACAATGAAGAAATGAACATCCAGAGATAGCTTCAAGATGGCGGAGGAGTAAGACTTGGAGATCACCTTCCACCCCACCAATACATCAAAAATACATCTACACGTGGAACAACTCCTACAGAACACCTACTGAACGCTGGCAGAAGACCTCAGACCTCCCAAAAGGCAAGAAACCCCCCACGTACCTGGGTACAGCAAAAGAATAAACAGAGACAAAGGAATAGGGACAGACCTGCTCCTCTGGGAGGGAGCTGTGAAGGAGGAAAGGTTTCCACACACTGGGAAGCCCCTTCGCGGGCGGAGACTGCGGGTGGCGGAGGGGGGAGCTTCAGAGCCGAGGAGGAGAGCACAGCAACAGGGTGCGGAGGGCAAAGTGGAGAGATTCCCGCACAGAGGATCAGGGCCGAACAGTACTCACCAGCCGGAGAGGCTTGTCTGCTCACCCGCCGGGGCGGACGGGGCCTGGAGTTGAGGCTCGGGCTTCGGTCGGAGCGCTGGGAGAGGACTGGGGTTGGCTGCGTGAAGACAGCTTGAAGGAGGCTGGTGTGCCACAGCTAGCCGGGAGGGAGTCCAGGAAAAGGTCTGGAACTGCCTAAGAGGCAAGAGATCATTGTTTCAAGGTGCGTGAGGATTCAGAGAACCACGTAAACAAGCTCCAGAGACAGGCATGAGCCGAGGCTATAAGCGTGGACACCAGAGACGGGCATGAGATGCTAAGGCTGCTACTGTAGCCACCAAGAATCCTGTATGCAAGTACAGGTCACTATCCACACCTCCCCTCCTGGGAGCCTGTGCGGCCCGCCACTGCCAGGGTCCCGTGATCCAGGGACATTTTCCCCGGGAGAACACACGGCGCGCCTCAGACTGGTGCAACGTCCCGCCAGCCTCTGCCGCCACAGGCTCGCCCCGCACTCCGTACCCCTCCCTCTCCCCGGCCAGGAGAGCTAGGCTCAGATGGTGGCATCAGAGTGGGAAATTGGGAATTCAGAGCTCAGCACGAAGACATGGGCGCTGCCTGTTTGTAAATGCCACCCTGGGCATCGAGTGGTAGGCCCAGACCCCAACAACACTGGGCTTCTCTTTTACTAGAATATACATGCTCTGACATGCCATTTTCACCCCTCTACTTATGGTGCGCTTCTGCATCTCCTTTCGTCCTACTCAGCTCAAGTGTACCTCTTTTGAGATGTCTTCCCCATATCCCTAGGCAATCAGTCCCTCTCTACTCTTAGCAGCTATAGCATTTGGTAAGCATCACTAGCTTAGTGTCCCTCATCACTCTGTGACAATTTGGGGATCTGATCTCCCTGCTGGAGCAAGAACAGCTATTAAAGTAATTCGTGTAGGGCTTCCCTGGTGGCGCAGTGGTTGAGAGTCCGCCTGCCGATGCAGGGGACACGGGTTCGTGCCCCGGTCCAGGAGGATCCCACATGCCGCGGAGCGGCTGGACCCGTGAGCCATGGCCGCTGGGCCTGCGCGTCCGGAGCCTGTGCTCCGCACAAAAAATTAATTTGTGTATTCCTAATCCCCAGTAAGGGCCGCTGATTCCCCAGGGCAGAATTTAACAAGTTTCTTGGATAAAAGGAGTGTTTATATTTGTGAAGAGGAACAACTTTCTGTATGGATGTTCCCAATTACAGATCATGGGACGCAGTGGGACATGACTGTAATAAGAAGCTATCCAGGAGAAAGAGAAGACAAAACGCTCTATGGTGAGAATTGGGCTGCTACTATTGTTTAGGATTCTACACACTTTTTTGAAACTCAGAATTCCTCCAAGAACATTTCATCTTTGGGGTACCTTGGCAGAGTGTGCCATTAGAGTTTATAGTCACCTTAGTCCTTAGAAATGTTTAGCTGTGCAAAAGGAAGGAAAAGGAGGACACTCTAAATATGGGATAGTCATCTTCCGATATTTAAAGGACAGAGACGTGAGGAGGAGACCAGACTTGTTCTAGACAGTCCCAGGAATGGAATAAGGCTAACTGGTGGAAATTCTGGAAGATTTCAGATATATTCTAAAAAGCAATTCAGCAAACATTTATTGGCATGTACTATGAGTAAGCTTTAATAAAGGGAAGAAATTATAAGAGTGAAGACTTAAAATGAAATGACAAAAGAAAAGGAAAAGGAAATGAGTTGCCTGACCCACGAGAGTTCAAAGGAGATCATACTCATTCATCCATTCATTCAAGATTTCCTGAGGACCTGCTAGCTGTCATGTGTTGTTCTAAGAGTGTGGGTCACCCCATCCCAGCACCTTACACTGCCAAGTACATTGACATTGATGGGGTGATTGATCTAAATGTCTCATCCTGAGATGTTGTTCCTAAACCAACATCCTTTTGCAATTTATGATGAAATTAAATGATCAAGCGACTTTTTCAGACATCACAGTTTGTGGAAGAATTGAAAATACTATCTGTGCCTCCGAGTGGTTGCAGTGTGTGTGTGTGTGTGTGTGTGTGTGTGTGTATGTGTGTGATCTAATTGACTCTTGGTGAACACAAGCTTTTGCGATTATATAGAGCAGAGTTACCTATGGTGGCAGCAGAAGCTGTAGACAAAAACACGGGGAGGGAAAGCAGTGAAGAAATCAAGTAAAATCAGACGCAGAGTTGCAGTGACTCTCTTCTAAACATCCCATAAATGTGCATTTAGCTCACATTTATTTTTACATACTTCACCAGAAAATAGCAACTGCGGCGTCTTATTCCTGATGGTAGCTTCAGGCAAAGAGGCGGCATAAAGTGAGAAAGATGCACAATGAACAAACAAGCAACAAGCCCCTTCCACACAGTGCAGATTTCAAAACTTTCACGCCAGTTCTCAGCCTCAACAGCTGAAAGGACTTGCAGCATACTTCGGGTGAATGTTAATGCTTTTTCCTGAATATCAAGTGTGTATGAGGATAAATTTAGGGTCACTTAACCAAGAAAATAGTTTTGTTCCCAAACCAAAAAATGTATTTTTACACTTTATTCATTACAAAGTCTCCTATGATAAAAAGCCTCGATTTCCTCCCCCATTGATTTCGCTTAATCAATTACTGACTATTTCTTTTTTAGTTATAGGGAATATTTTATCTCCACTTAACTAATAACAAAACTGAACATATATCATGAGAAGGTAGATACAATTTGCCTGATTCAGGCCATCTTCACAAGTTTTCATTGTAGATTATTCCTTTCGACAGGCAAGATTTGTAAACGCTGTTTGATTGCTTCCCTTGATAGCGCAAAAGCTTGTCAATCTCAAAATGTAAAAGACTAATCGCATGGTGCATCCTTCTGTCCAAAAGATCTCAGAAGATCCCAGTTCAGTGAATGAACCACCAGCCTCCATCTCTAGAAAACCAGGGGCATCCTGCCTATCTCCACCAGCTCAACTCCTTTACCCAGCCCACCACCGATACTATGATTTCACCTCCTAACAACCTCTTGCATGTATTCGCTTAACTCCTTTTCCATCATGATGACTGCTATAGCTCCTACTTGATGTCTCATATCCATTCTTATTTACATCCACTCTACCCTCCTTACTGAAATCAAACTATTTTAAAAATGAAAATCGGATTGTATTGCTCCTCTATGTAAGTATTAAATGGTTTCGTTTTGGTTTTAGTAGTAAATAAGCACTCGAAAAGAATTCATCCAAAATGATGATCACAACTTTACCATCATTCTGGTCTGGGTTCACCACTCCAACCTGTGCTGTATGGTCTTACTACTCTCCCTTTTTTTTTCAGTTCCTTAGATGGGATGTTCCCTCCTGCCACAGGGCCTTTGCACAAGCCGACTACGCAGCTTGGAAAGCTAAATCCACCCTCAATTCTTTTTGCCTCCTATCCTTCCACTTTCTGATTAATTTTCCTTTATTTAGGGGAAGTCTTCTCTGACTTCCACAGATGGGATCATAGATTTTGAATATTTGATATACCTCTCTTTCCTAGTCCTTACTATAATCACAATAATGTAATATTTGTTTTCTTATCTGAGTGATTTTAGCCTCCTTGACTTACTTCTCTGAGGGAAGCGCTCATATAAGTTTTTGGTTATCCTTTGTATCACTAAGGTCTAATGCTATTTCTGGCATAAAAGAAATTTCAGTAAATATTGGGTAAAGGAATGAATAAATGAATGAATGAATGAGTAAACGGCACATTCAGTGTGTGAGTAGTAAACAGACACAGTGAGAAAGGTCATCCAAAACAATACTAACCATTTTTTTCATTACAATATCCGTGCAGATGGAAACAACCACATACATCACAGAAGCAGCGGCTATGAAGTCAGAACATGTGACTTCATGCTTATGTCTCCCCCTGGAAACTCAGTGATCTTATGAAAGACCCTTTAAAGCTCTTGGGTACCAGTTTCTTCATCAATAAAACTTGGGAAAAAGCCACTCACTGGAGTAATGTGAGAATTGAACCATATACATTTGAAAAGGCTTGGAGGACTATAAACCCCAGTAAGTCTGGTTTAAGAAGCCAAAGGGAATATGGAGGCTTGTAGGAAATGGTAGAAAAGAAGGTGAGTACAGCCTTGACTGCATCAACTTGTTCTCCGGGGTTTTATGGAACATGATTACATGCATTCATCTATGGACTGTTCATGGCTGCTTCCATGCTGCAGCAGAGTAGCTGTCACAGAAAGAGACCACGTGGCCCATAAAACCTGACATATTTATTATCTGTCCCTTTACAGAAAAAGTTTGCCAACTCCTGCTCTAGAATATTACTATTATCACTGTCTCCGTGACTGGTTTCCAATAAGCTTATGAGTTAGTCAGTTCGATTCCTCCCTCCACCCTATCCCCAATATCTAATCCCTCCTACCCATTACCTGAGGCCTTTGTTTTGGCCCTCAGATTTTGTTTTCTAGCCAGCACCTTTAACCCCATACAGTTCTTTACTTTCACAGGTCATGCCATGTAATGACACAGGGTATTGTGTTTTATTACAACTCATTCCAGAGGAAGGAAGAATAGACACCTCCATCTTACCACCATGCCCTCTGTTAGGAAAATGTTGTCTAAGTGAAACATAAAAGTAAGGATGAGCCAAAAAAATCATTTTATTTATTAGAGTTACTTAGTTATATGTGCCTCACTTTGTAAAGCAGGGAAAATAAAAGCACATATATTATAGAAATGCCTAGTGGATAAGAGTGATGATTGCACAATATTGTGAATGTACTTAATGCCACTGAATTGTATACTTAAAGATGATTACTTTGCTAACTTTCATGTTGTGTATATTTTACTGCAATAGAAAAAATCTATGAAACTTTTGGCTTACCTGAATAATACTTTGGCTATAAAAATCCACCTAGACCCCAGAAGTCAGAATTAATCAGTTCTTCCTGTATACCCAGACACATGTTTGTTCTTCCATCAGAAATCTTATTTCACTCTCTCATACTGAAGTTATATCCATCTATGTTTTACGCTCCTCTAGGTTTTATGTTTCTTGAGGGCAGGCACTAGTCATTCATCTCTGTATCTCACACTGCTGAGCACACATCAACTGCTTTATAACTATTTGCTGCAGGCAGGCAGGGAGGAACGGAGGCATGCGGAAGGGCCTCCAGTGTCAACTCCAATGTCACTGGGGGCACAGCAGAAACAAGGAGCTTCCTTGATTACCATTAGGCAATACAAGTTACTCCAAATAACTGCTCTCCATTCAATTCTGCTTTCATCTGAAAAGTGATATCTGTATCCTTCTCAACAAATAAATATACTCAAGCTCGTAGCTAATGGTCCATACTCATCATTATAGGAGTCCCCGCTCAAATGCCAGTAGGGACCTAGGAGGCAATATTACCAAGCAAAGCAGGCCAGAGAGTGACTATGGCAAACTGATGCCACAGACTGTCAAAAGTCTGTGGCTAGCTCTTCCTGCAAGTCACTTATTTCCATTCCAAGTGTAGGCCCCGTGTTGCCAGAGCTTCTGAATTTCTTTAAGCTGGACATTGGCTCAAATTTTTTAAAAACAATATTGCAGGCCAAGCAAAACATATCTTTGGGAAGTTTTTGACCTTATTCTAACCCTTCACATACTATCACAAATACTTTCGAGAACGTCTATTGCAGAAATTCCTGAAAACTCATTCTCCTGAATGAGGAGAATACTGTAATGTGTACCTAATGCAAAGAGCTATTTTTAGGATTAAAGGAGATCACATGTAAAAGTGCCTAGTAAAGTCTATGTTTCTGTGTAGATGCTCAATAAATATTATTTTCCCCTCTTCCTTTCCTCTTTCCTGCCTTTTTAATTGAAAGAAGGGGTTACTTTATTTACTGGAAAACATATAAAATGAAAAAGATGTATTCTTTTTAATAAAAGATGTCATTTTAGAAACATAAGCTCAAGAATGTATTGTGCAACACAGGGAATATAGCCAATATTTTAAAATAATAACTGTCAATGGAAAGTAACCTTTAAAAATTGTATAAAAGAATTTTTAGAAGATGTCATTTTGTTACATCAAACTCCATATCAGGGCTTCCCTGGTGGCACAGTGGTTGAGAGTCTGCCTGCCGATGCAAGGGACACGGGTTCGTGCCCCGGTCCGGGAAGATCCCACATGCCACGGAGTGGCTGGGCCCGTGAGCCATGGCCGCTGCGCCTGCGCGTCCGGAGCCTTTGCTCCGCAATGGGAGAGGCCACAACAGTAAGAGGCCCGCGCACCGCAAACAAAACAAAACAAAACAAACAAAAAAAAAACTCCGTATCAGCCAAGTCAATGTATTCCACACATTGGAAACTTTTCCCAGGATAGATCTCTGTAGACTTCTTTAAACCCAGATGAAGCTGACTTGTAATTGATAGTTGGATTTTTATATAAAAATGATGTTCCAAACAGGCTTAAGACTGCTTGAATACAGATTTTTCTCTTTAATGATTTAAAACGTTCTCTCATATTTTATTTGTACCATAAAGATTTATAAATAGTTTTTTTGGACAAAATAAAGCTTTGATCCAGTTTTTATCTGATTTATTGTAAATTTTGCATCCAATTCCATATAATTGTATGCTATTTCCTGTATTCTCAAAAGCACACAAGCTCACATATTCCCAAACCAGTCCTTTCCCAAATCATTAATCTATCGTAAGTCATGAATCAGGTCTATGGGGGCAGTATAAATAAGGAGAGAGACCACTGGACTTGGAGCATAAGACTCAAGTTCAAGTTTATTTCTCTTTAAGATCTGGTTAAATGTGGGCAAGTTATTGAAGCCTAAGGAACTCGTTCCTCATCTGTGAATTGGGGCAGTTAAGCACTACTCTCACAACCTTACTGTGAAGGCCAAATGAGATACTGTACTATTTGCAAAATTATATAAACTGCAGAGGGATAAACCAATACATATACCACTTTGAGGGGGAAAGACAGTAAGGAATTGGGATGGGGACACAATCTAGCTATGTTAGTGGCAAAGTTTTTTTTTTAACAGTTAAGATGGTTAAATTTATATTATGTGTATTTTAGCACAGTTAAAATTTTTTTGTTATACACGTAAATGTATCTACTCTTACTCAAATTCTTTTCCCATTTAGGTTATTACAGAATATTGAGCAGATTTCCCTGTGCTATACAGTAGGTCCTTGCTGGTCATCTATTTTAAAATAACTGTGTGTACACGTCAAACTCCCAATCTATCCCTTCCCCCCACCCTTCCCCCCTGTAACCATAAGTTCGTTCTCTAAGTCTGTGAATCTGTTTCTATTTTGTAAATAAGTTCATTTGGATCATATTTTTAAGATTCTGCTTACAAGCAATATCATGTGATATTTGTCTTCCTCTGTCAGACTTACTTCACCTAGTATGATAATCTCCAGGTCCATCCATGTTGCTGAAAATGGCATTATTTCATTCTTTTTTAATGGCTGAGTAATATTCCATTGTATATATGCACTACTTCTTCTTTATCCATTCATCTGCTGATGGACATATAGGTTGCTTCCACATCTTGGCTATTGTAAGCAGTGCTGCAATGTCTTGACGTGAGAGTGAGAGTCACTCTTTGTTTCACCTTTATTTCCACTGAGTGGCCCCTTCAAGTGTCATAGCTTCCCCTGACCTGCAACTTCATCCCTTACATCTGTATACATAATCAAAAACAGGAGGGAAAAAATTTTTTTTTACATTATTGACAGCAATTTTCTATATTCTAGGCATAGAGCTAAGCGTTAGACACATGTCAAATCAATCCATTAGTACTTAGAGCATCCCTATGTGGTAGATATTATAATCCCCAGTTTACAAATAAAGAAACTGTGGTTACCAAAGGGCAGTACCTTGGCCAAAACCATTGACTAATACATGGTTGATGCAGGATGGCAACCCTGGCAACACCCAACCAAGATATCACTGGGGCAGCAGCATGCAATACGGTGTTCCCAGGAATATAGTTTTCCAGATAACAGAGATAAATGCTTCAAGTGCCAAATGTACTTTGGGGAGAAAACTCCACTTTTTCCCACCACTTCTGAATATGGTCTCTGCTATGAAGATAGCAACAAAATTTTCCTTTTTCCCCTCCTTTTTTGATGGAGAGGCCTTGGAAATTATCTAGACTGTCTAAATTTTCAAATCACATGACTGACACAAAGCTCCTTTGGTTATGATATACATCAACAATTACACCGAGGGCTATAGTGATATGTAGAAGCTTCCCTACACCAAACGACAACACATCACTGTGGTCTATTTCATATTAAGTATCTTTATTTTTTTGTTTGTTTCATGGTTTTCTTTCTTTTCCCTTACTTTCACGTTGTCAGGCATCACTTTCCCTGGTTATAAACAAAGTGCCTTTCGTTAAACACCCCTTTCACACGTTGAGCTGTGCTGCTTATAATTTGCTACAAGCTAGGCGACCAGGTAACTCTCTAAGATTGGGTGTCCAATAAATTCTGAGCAGGGACTTAAGAGGAACTCTTACAGGTGAACTGCGTAAGATTTTGTGAATATATGCAACCTCCATGTTGGCTTCCCTGATGACTGTCAACTGTATCTTAGATAACTGAGTTTACCAGAGAAATGAATGCCAAATGAGTGAGGAGCTGAATACTTTTAGTGATACACATCCCAAAAGAAGGCATAAGTCAGACTTCCAAATAAATCTATCCCCTCTTCTAGTCCCCCACAGTGATCCTTAGAGCTAGCAAGCTCCACCTGCTTCCTTTACATTACTCTGCCCTGTCTTTTTTATAAGTATAGTCAAATCATCCTTTACCCTTTAACTTCAGTTGTCATTTTCCAGCTGGAAAACAGCAAATTTGATCATTCGAACAGAAACAGCGTCTGTTGCTAATCCCTCAAGCTGGTGTACTGGTTTCTTTTCTTGCAGCCAAACATTCAGTAACATGTGTTTATATGTATACCTTTTCCTTTATATTAGTAATAAGTCAGTGACTAAGGGCTGTCTAATGAGAGAATGCAGTTTTCTGGCCTGATAAGTCCCCAAGCTTCATTACCAAATTCATCTTACGTGTCAGCCATTAAATAGCATGGCATTTTCCTCTCTCACCCATGTGGTATCATTTAATTTCATCTAAATGGAGTTTTCTCTATGGCCATAACCATCATCTTCTTCATTGCCACTACAATCAAGAAGCATTTATTACCTGCTGCAATGCATATGGTGCTATATTCAGTATGGTTCTACAAACTCCACCATCATGGCCCTCACCCATGGGAGGTCGAAAAGTACAATGGGATTATTGAAAATGGTGAAATGTGAGTTCAAGTCCAGACCTCACCACTGAATAGCTGGGTGAGCTGGAGTACTGCATCTTCCTTCTTTGTGCCATGCCTCACCTGAAAATAAGACAAATGAGTTGCATTTTCTCTAAGATCATGTCACACTGTCGTATCAAGTCCTTTTCCAGACTCAGCTGCAGGCATTTCAAGTGGAAAGAAGACCAGCAGAGGAGAAAACTGCTCTGGAACTTTAAGCAGGTGGCTACATCCAGTGAAATAATTAGCCTCTGGGTCTCGGATCAGAGTTGTCTACTCTGAATACTGTTTCTTTCCCTGGTCCTGATTTCTCTGTGTTCTCATTATCTTCTGCCACACTTATTCCACTCTATGTTTCTGACCTTGGCTCTTCTCCCATTTTCTCCAACTCCTGGTCTTCTTCTCCAGGTGGCAGCCCACACCAAGCCCTCAGCTTTTGTTCTTTTACTTTTCCCAACCACACACAGGAGCAGTGCCCCAATCAGAACATCAGCTTTGAATGGTTTTAGGAGGTAAATCCCGAGCGCCCGGTTCCCTGTTATGCAGGTTATGTCTGATCCCCTTGAAAGACGGGGATAGAGCCTGCGGGTAGGTTTCCAATGAGCGTCCCAGGAACTGCGGATTGAGGCTCATCAAATAGGGAACAGGAGGAAGAACGCAAAATGATTTCAAAGAGAATAAAGGAGGAAACTCAGAAAACACAGACAAGTCTAGATGGTGATCACAGAGACAGACATGGAAGCAAACACCCCAAAGCCATGCCTGGGCTGGACTGGACACACAGGAACAAACGAGACATAGGCAGTAGGAAGGAAAGGTACAAGGATTTAATGGGATCCAGAGGGGAGCTCTGTGATTTATGCCCTGAAATGTACCCATGGGTCAGGAGAACCATCACATCCCCTCCCAGCCAGTGCATTAATTAGACTGAGTCAAAAGTCATCAAATCAGATAGGTAGGCTGATATATGGACAGTAGCCAAAAAATCCCTCTAATCATTATAGTTACTTGTATTAGCCATTCATGACTTTGTGCTAACTGCTCGACGTGCATATTTTCTCACGGAACCTGACAAACTACCTTTTTTGTTGTTATTATAGTAAAATACGCATAACATAAAACTTACCATTTTAATCATTTGTAAGTAGGGGCATTAAGCACATTTATAATGTTGTGCAACCATCACCACAATTCATTTCCAAAACTTTTTCATCATCCCAAACAGAAATTCTGTACCTATTAAACAATAACTCCCATTTCTCCTTCCCTCCAACCCCTCCCTAGTCACCACTCTTCTACTTGCTGTCTCTAGGACCCAACCACCTTTTAAGAGTAGCCATATAAGTGGAGTTACATCTTACCGCAGGGTGAAATTCTAAAGTTAACACATAAGGCAAAAAAACATAGTCTGCATTCTCACTGGAAATACCTGAGGCAGAAAGGCGCTGTAGTAGTGACAGGAATACCATCTCTCAATAGGTGTGACCCAGCCGGTCTTACCTCCTGCCAATGTTCAGTTGAGTCCCAGAGGAAGTGGCAACGTATACATTAGGATATTATTGTACAAAAGAACATACTGTTTCTTTAAACAGTGAAAACGCTAGGTTTGTTGAGATGCTCATTTCATATGAGGACCTCAGGAATTAAGACCAAATGAAGGAAGAACAAGTTCATTCCTTCCATTTCACATTTACCTGGGGAAATTCATTGAGTAGAATAGTAGATGGGATCATTCTTGCAATTCAAATGATTTTCCTCCTCTGCCCTTACTTTTCAAACAAAATGCATTATGCTGCATTCTTGTCCATTGAGTATGTACGAAATAATTCCTTCCTATGATATCCTCTTTGTAATGATGAGGCTTAGAGAAGTTAAGGAGCTTGCCCAAATCACAAAGCTTTGTAAGTCACTGAATTACTGCCTTTAAGCACTACCCAATGGCTGCCGTCCAAATGGTTCTTTCTTTCAAGCAGAGACTTTTTTTCAATATTAATTTTTTCCTCTTCTTTTTAAAGTTAATCAGGGGGTATATCGACCAGGGAAGCTCCTGAGAGGCACTTTTGAGGGTTACTCTACAATTTCCAATCCATTTTCTCCTAAATCTCTGAATTCTAGGGGCCAGTTGTAAGTTGGTTCCAAATACCACAGAACACATAAACATTTCTCCTCCCTCCTTTCTCCCCCCCAACCCACAATCTACTCACTCTTTGACCTCCCCACAAGAAGCATGACTGCCTTAAATTTAGAGTTTCCCTTTCCATTAAACAATGCACGTGTTTCACCCTAATCATATTTCAGAGATGGAGTCAATCCGACTCTTAGTGAGCTTTTTGCTCACTGCCCCAGGTGAGGAACCGCCTACAAGTACATAAACTGCCAGGGGGACACCATTGATTGGAAGTCAGGAGGTAGAGCTTTCAAGAATGATTTAGGAATGCAGACCACTTTTACTAATTTGAACTAGCAGAGGGGAAGGTCAGGCCAAAACCATGAAAAAAATCTAGATAAGGAAATATTTTTGAAGAAATATTGTTTTACGACTCCCACCCACCATAATTTAAGTTTGTCTCAGAGTTTATCCATTCATCCTTCTGCTGACTAAGAGGCTCTTAAGGATAGGCTCTCAGGAATAGATGAGACTAGTTTCTAATTAGCATAATTATTATAAATAAATGTAGGTTATTCAAGTGCTCGAAGATAATTTTTTTTGAAGTAACATGTTCGTACCACTAATTTGTAAATATTTCTTGTAAGAAAAGAGTATGCTGAATAAAGGTAAATTTTAGCCAAAAGTAATGTAGTTTCTTCTCTGTATCATAATTAACTTTAGTCCAGTACCGATTAGCCTTGATCAAAATTTCAGTTACGTTATGGCCAAAATAACACAAATAAACATATGATTCGTTGAGAAGCAGAATTCATTTTCATAAAATAGTGACTTTTTTCTGGAGGAAAATAAAACAAAAAGAAAGGTGGTTCAAGGCATGGGATGTATACGATACGAAGAGTTGGTAATTATAAAAGGAAAAATCTCCTTTCCAAAGCAAGAATCCTGTCTTAAGCCAAAATGAGAACAATATAAGAGAGTTTAAGCATACTCATTATTTTCCTATTTGGAGAAGTCCTCTCTTTCATATTATTTATTCTGTTTTCAAATGCCACGCTCCAAACATAAAAGTGATTTTTCACTGATGCTCTTCAACTTGGTCAGGCTACCCAAACCCCCTCCCCTTCCTTCCTAAATTTAATTAAAACCAGCATTCCGCCATACTGGAGAGAAACCCTATTTACATAACACAAAGAAAAACAATTTTTAAAAGCCAACATTAATCATGGCTTTAGAGAAAGTCACCATAAATAGGATGTATCTAGCCAAGCAACAAGCTCCAGCCACTTAAGAAAAATACGTCTTTCTGGCCGCAAGGATACAAGTGTTACTCCAGAACTAGCTCTTCTGTCCCCCAAATTCCTTGTTTTCTTCTGAACTGACACGATTTGCCCACCCTGATATACAATAATGCACATTCAAAGTTGTCTCTTTGTCAGGAATAGAGGAAGGAAAATCAAGTACCTGCTAAGTGCCAAGCAAAATGCTCAGGGCTCTGGAGACATTACTTCCCTGGATTGTCCTGGCAGCTCCATGAAGTTGCTTGTTTACTCACCTTGAGCTTCAACTTTTAACCCAGAGAGGTTCTCCTGCCCCAGAGCTCCCTCCTGGCCCACAGAGATTCAAGGACATATTTAAGAACCTCAGACATCCACTGCCTTCTTCTGCCTTACAAACATACACTTCTTTTTTTTTTTTTTTAACATCTTGATTGGAGTATGATTGCTTTACAATGGTGTGTTAGTTTCTGCTGTATAACAAAGTGAATCAGCTATACATATACATATATCTCCATATCTCCTCCCTCTTGCATCTCCCTCCCACCCTCTCTATCCCACCCCTCTAGGTGGTCACAAAGCACTGAGCTGATCTCCCTGTGCTCTGCGGCTGCTTCCCCCTAGCTATCTATTTTACATTTGGGTATACACTTCTTTTGTCATTGTTTTATTTCAACCATTGCACGGAGAAACACTTTCATCAAAATGAATAGAAAAGCACAGAAAGTTTGCCAATGGCAGAAACCTTAAATGGGTGAGCAAAATGGAAAGAAGAGTCCAGATGAATCAAGATTACTCCAGAAGGCTGCTAATGAGCAGGGATCAGAATTAACTATGATGGAAGAATTCACCCAACTCTCTACCTCAGTTTACCTCAAATATAAAAAGCTAAAGGCCTATACTGTCTGCCCAAAAAGTATGAGAAAAGGTTACAAAATTGCCATACACAACTTTGTCAAAAATAAAAGAAGCAAAATATAAATTATTGAATTTTTGTTATAAGTCAGGCCCTTGTAGAGGAATTTGTATATACTTTCTTACTTAATCTGCACCACAAACAGGTGAGATGGGTATTCTCATCCACATTTTACAGATAATCTAAAGCAAAGAGCATTTAAACTTTTGACGGAGGTTACACAGCTAATAGCCGGTAGAGCTAGAGTTTAAATCCAATTTTCCTGATTCCATTTCTCCATCTACACCTGCTCTACCTCTCATCAGAAGTGGTCCAGAATAGAATTGTTATGGCCACATCACGGATATACCGTGAAGAGTGGATGGAGTGGCCCGGATTCCGTTGCTGACTCTCATCTATGATTCATGGTTTTTTTTTTTTTTTTTTCTTTATGCCTTTTTAAAACTTATTTTATTTCTATTTAGTTTTGGCTGCGTTGAGTCTTCATTGTTGCACGTGGGCTTACTCTAGTTGCGGCGAGACGGGGCTACTTTTCATTGCGGTGCGCGGGCTTCTCATTGCGTTGGCTTCTCTTGTTGCAGAGCACAGGCTCTAGGAGTGTGGGCTTCAGGAGTGTGGTGCGTGGGCTCAGTAGTTGTGGCTTGCAAGTTCTAGAGCACAGGCTCAGTATTTGTGGTGCACGGGCTTAGTTGCTCCAAGGTATGTGGGATCTTCCCAGACCAGGGCTCGAACCTGTGTCCCCTGCATTGGCAAGCGGATTCTTAACCACTGCGCCACCAGGGAAGCCCTTTTTTTTTTTTTTTTTTAATTTTTTTGGTCACGCCATGAGCTTGCAGGATCTTAGTTCACCAACCAGGGATAGAACCCAGGCCCCCTGCAGTGGAAGCACAGAGTCCCAGCCACTGGACTGCCAGGGAATTCCCCTGATTCATGTTTATTTTGACTCCTGAAATGCTGTGAATATGTTGTCAGCTTCTTTGACTCCTCACTAAATGTAAGCTCCAAAAGGGCAAGGATTGATTGATTGATTGATTGATCCATTGATCTTTTTGTTTACTGACACATCCCAACTCCTGAGGACAGTGCCCCGCACTCTGTAGATGCTCAGTAAATATTTGTTAAATGGATGTAGTGAATGAAATTCTGTTCTGGCCTGAGCTCTGAGATGGATGTTCTCTCTGATCATCCAGCTACACATAGGCTGGCTTTACCCTGCCTAATAATGTGAGCTTAGCCAGACAGTTATGTCTCGATAGCTTTGGTGACCAGATGAGTTGGAAAATACCTGCAATTACTACTCCCTGGAGATTATAGAGACACCAACAAGGTGAAAATTGGGAGAAACCCCACTGCATTGCACAGAATCACCCTGGTTGAAGACCAGGCTGCTTGTCTTGATATGTCCTTCTGCCCAGGCCTCATGGATTCAAAGCATTTCTCCATGACCCTTCAGGGACGCTCGGGGGGGTGGGGTGTGGTACAACAGCCAGACCGCTGGGCTTTCTGTCCTACGTCCTCCTGGCCAGTTCCAATCTCAAGTTCAGTACTGACTCTCCCTCACCTTATTTTTGGATGTATATATCTAAGTCCGCTTCTACTCTGCCAGAAGTGCTCTATTTTGCATTTCCAAAGCTCATATTTTTGTGGGGCAAAACCCCACAGATTTCCTAGTGGAGAGTCTGTGTTGTTCCATCACTTGTTTTTAGTGGGCCCTTTTCATCTCTGTAATTACTGAAAATCAACAGAAAGTCAGGTTCAACAGGCAACCTTGCCAAGTGGCAAGTTGCAGAGTCACAGGTTCACAGCTCACTGACGGTTGAGACTTCAAAGTCCCCTGACAGGCTGGGATGCCTGGATCTGACTATACTGACTGATTAAAGAGGGAGGCAGTAAACAACTTCTGCCAGAGTTGCTTTCTCTTTTTTCCTGCACTTGAATGATTCGCCCTACAGAAGTGCCAGTACTGAGACCCCCTAACTAAAGCCTAGGATGGGCCTTGCATCTTACTCTGAACAGTGCCATAAACCAGACCCAATTGTCTCTGCTATTTCCAAGAACTGCTTGAAAAAAATCTTTTAAAATCTCTTATTTGATACTGGTCTAAATCACATCGGTAACTTAGTCATTATATCTGTGATCACTTGCGTTCTTGATCTCGGCATCAAGTAAGCTATTCCTCAGCAGCCTCCCTCTTTCCCTCTTCCTAAGCTTTCCTACAAATTCCATCAACCTTGTTGTGAATGTTTAAGATGGTTGAAATTCCAGATTCAAGACTGCACTTGTTAATATCCATCAGCAATCTTTGAGCACCATGTTTCCAATGGGATACAATCTTCCCAAAGATGGATGTATATCAAAGATTTATGTACATAAGTGCAAGAACCCGGATGCTGTCTTGGGTAAAGGCACACACATTCTGCCTTATATAAGCATTACACAACTAACTTGGAGTCCTATGATACCCTAAACTTAACCTCCTTCACTGATGACCTCTAAGCCTTAGCAATAACAAATTATACCATCTTTGGAGAGCAGCTAAATATCTGGAACCCTGAGCCTCCCCAATCTTCCCTCCAAAATTTAGTCCATTATTTCTGATTCTAGCCATTTCTTTGCTGGTCTCCTCTAATCTTCCTTCTCCCAGGCATGAAATTTCTCCTATTGGTCCTGTGAGAGAGTCCCTTGTCACTTGTTTTCAGACATAACTCTGTATTTGATTATCTCACATTTATCATTTGCCAAACATACATGTGTTTGCAATGAATAGTAGAGGTAAGAAGATCAAAGATACTCAAGTAGAGAGAGGCTGATCTGACATAGGTAACTCTAACATATGGCCATATGTTTGGTTTTTCCCAACGATGTGCCATGTGGACTTACCACTTCCAGAGTGAAAAACACAATTTATAAACAAAAGCATATGAACAGCTAGTGCTTAACATGGAACCTAGCATACAGTAGGTGCTCGATACTCAATTAATAAATTTATGAATGTCAAAATATTTGACCAAAATTTCAGCCCAAAGTTACATGCTATATTTGTCCAAAGAAGTGGTCACCAAACTTTTTTGACTGGATTCCTAACCCATACATGTTTGAGCATGCAGCACTATATGTACAACTGGACACAATATGTCATGTTCTTTATAAAGCATATGCAGAGTAATGAAAGTGGAATGGAACTTTTTAAATATATAAATAGAAGTTCTAATATTGGAGCCAATATATTAATTGTTTTAAATAATGAGAACGTCACACCAAAGCTTGAGCCTCAAAATTCATTGTTGGAATTTCGAAATCAATGGAAGAGAAACACATAAGAAATCTAAACTATCAAATTGACTAAACATGTTATATTTTGTTTGGGGCTATTTTAAAGCTAGCACTTATATTATGAGTATGCCTCGAACTCTAGAAATTTTCCTCAAATGAAACAATAAAATAATATTGAGAAATCTTAATTTAGAAAGAACTTGTAAAATGACAAATTTTCTCTATTTCTCTCTACTTTGTTCCTCTCTTTAAGTCATTGATTTTTTTATGAAACAGAAAAGCAAAAAGTAAAACTTTTTTTTTAATTCAGTATTTTTCAAGTATAAGTCAAATTAGTTTTTTTTTAATTTATTTATTATGTATTTATTTTTGGCTATGTTGGGTCTTCGTTTCTGTGCAAGGGCTTTCTCTAGTTGCAGCGAGCGGGGGCCACTCCCTTCACCGCGGTGCGCGGGCCTCTCTCGTTGTGGAGCACAGGCTCCAGACGCACAGGCTCAGTAGCTGTGGCTCAGGGGCCTAGTTGCTCCGCGGCATGTGGGATCTTCCCAGAGCAGGGCTCAAACCCGTGTCCCCTGCATTGGTAGGCAGATTCTCAACCACTGAGCCACCAGGGAAGCCCCTCAAATTAGTTTTTAATCTTCCTTCAAGCATGGTGGAATTCACAGACAACAGGAATACACAGAGGAAGTAAGATGTCAAAAAAAGAGGAAATTGGCACACCGTCAGAGGTCAGAGGCTGCCAACTATAAATCATTTCCAAAGCCAAACCTCTCAGGGGTCCATTACCCAAATAGTTCAGAACTCCTTAAATCTGTTAGAACTAGAATCACCTTCAAAGTCATCTGGTCCAACACCACCTTTCTACAGATCGAAGAACCAAACTCCCAAGCAGTTCACGGACACACCTAGTGGTAGAACTAGGACTATAGAACTCACATGCCTGATGCTTATTTTAATTCACTGTGCCATGCTGCCTGAATAGTGACTTGATAAAAAACAAATTGCCTAACTACACATCTTTTCTGCGCCAGGCACTTTTCCAAGTGCGTCACAAGTTTCAGTCTCATTATCCCAACAACTCATTAGTTGCGTTCTATTATTTTACTTTTTCCCTGGCAGCGATTATTTGTTTATCAGCTTTATTGAAGTGTGACTGACAAATAGAATTATAAGATATTTAAAGTGTACATGATGACTTGATATAGATATACATTGTGAAAGGATTCCCATCATCGAGCTAATTAACACCTCTGTCAAATTAGGTTATAGTATTATTCCCTCTTGTAGAGATGAAGAAACTTAGGCATGGGGAGCTTAAGTAACTTGTCAAATATCACATGACAAGTGGCGGAGCCTGGATATTTACTACTGACCTCATCACTTCATTCCTAGGAAAAGAAAGGGAGATTTCCAAATTATATCCAAGTCAAGAGTAAATAAAAACAAGGTGTCAGAAGAGCTATTTTCATTGGCTAAGATACGGCCAAGTTACTTTTATTCCTTTCTGACAGAATAATTTCATTCTCCACTTATTCAGCAAGCATTTCATAGGGACTTTTGTGTGCCTGCAACCGTGCCAGGAGCTGGGGACTCAGAGTGGAGAATTCAGGTAGGCTGTGCTCAGAGGGAGGCTTCCTTTGCTGGCAAAGGTTGAGAAGGACATGACCACAACAACTGTGACCAAGCCGAGCTAGGGCAGAGCAAGCCCAGACTGTGGTGGAGCACCATGTGCGCTGCTCTGGCCCTCTTCCATTGAACTAGGAGTCCAGAGCAAGACGATACCATCAGGTGACAATAAGACCTGAAAGCCTTCTCCCTTTTCCTCTTCCTCATTGTACAGGAGAAGCTATGCTGGTGCTGAAGCAGGCATAGGTAAGATATTGTTATCACCAGAGATATTCAGACAGACCACCATCCCGGGTCCCTCTGAAGAAAAAAATGGAAGCAGGGTTTTCTCTTGTGGGAAGAGTATTGCCTCTGAACTACTTCTGTCAAGGATTTGGGATTATCTTATATCAAAAAAAAAAAAATCTTCTACTCATGGATCAGTGCCAAAAATTCTATCCTTAGCTTTCCCCTATTAACCTCAAAGCTTGATATAAATATCTGAGGTGAGGTGAGGGCTGAAGGTTCTCTTATCAACTATTCAAGTATTCCTTAATTTGAATTTAAGAAGTGTGAAAATATTTCACAAGAGGACGTTAACCTTCTCTTGGTCCCTGGGAACCCAGAGGGAGAAGAAAGTGGATAAAGAAGTACGTTGAGCAGAGAAAACAAGGCACCAAAGACTCTCATGGCCCTCTACACTCAGGACTGACTAGAGTTTTAACACAATGAAAGACATCTGTATCCCAGGGAGGGGAGGACAGGGGAGGTCAGAACACTGGTAGCTGTCCGTAGCAGCAGACCAGCACTGCAGAGCACCTAACAAAACTTGGTAGCTCCAGTAGTTGGCTATTTCTGAAGTTGTTGGGTGTGTGTAATGGTTGCTCTTGTTTTCCCCCAAAGCCACTCAAAGGGAGACCAAAAAATCTGAGTATTGAGTAAGGCTTTAATTATTATGCCAAACCATTCATCTTATGTTGGGGAAACGAGAACTCATGGAGATTGAGAGACTTGCCTGTCTCCAGACTCTGAAACCAGCACTCTCCCATGTTATCAGGCTGCCTTCCATAAAACTGACCTTCCATATAACTAGCATGTGTGGCTTTGGGTATGATGAAGACGAGTGAGTGAAAAAGGACCTTCCATTCATGGATATCTCAAGACCTATAAAAAGGAATTAAAAGTTTTCTTTTACTGTTGAGGATACTGAGGCCCAGAGAGATTAAGTACCTGTTCATGTTCACTGTACATCCAATGAGTAGTAGAGTTGGGGGGAATTTGAACTTTGAGTGTTCCCTTCAACTCAACAGTCCATACTCTGTCTACTATACATACTGCTTCTGATGGGTATCCTTTTGGTTTTCCCATTAGACATTAATTTGGGGCATATTTTTCCTTCTAGGTCACATCTTTAATGAGTTAAATGGAATTTATCAATACTTCATTTTATTTTATTATGATTATCCAATAGATTTAGCCTGTTTTTAAGCAGGATTGTCTAAAGCACTTATATATGTTTTACGTGTTTTCCTCAAAATACCAAGAATTCTAAAATATTTTTAAAATATTTTAAAGCGCCACTGTCACTTTCATACCTAATGATGACCCTGCTGATGGTGGTCATTCACTGTGTCTAGCTACAGCATTGACTGGAACTGCAAGCAGTGAGGAAGACACATATCTGAAGAATCTTGGTGTGTACAGTACTGAGGAAATGACTCAAGGCTCTAGGATGTCATCCATAATCACCACTTTTGAAACAGAAGTTGCAAAATCTGAGGGTGGCACTACTACTGAAATTCTACCACGTCTCCTCCCACTGTCACATCTGCCTGTGTGACACTATCAATCAAGACTTGGATATCACAGCCTGGCTCTGAGCAATAGCATAGTGTAAGCATGATCTTTGATGCCTAGTAGATTCAGAAAGATTAAAGAACAGCATCAAGTTACCTAGACTGTACTCCCTTACTTTCTACAAGCATTTGGCATATTAAAAGAAGGCTAATTCATTGTTTATTTCAAGTAAACTTCATAATCGGCTTCACTAAGGATACTGACCAATAACATTCTGATCTGTAAGGAACACTCGTCCAAACACCTTCTTATGTCAGAATGGGATAAGCCTTTCCCCTGTGTTAAGTGCAGAAAATACTGAAAAATAAAATCAATTCCCCTTCTTTCATTCAACTAGGACAGTCGTTCTGAAACTGTTTCTTTTAGTTCCCAGCACCGATGGTTGAAGCTCAATGGCCAGTGGGAGGGGACTAAGGGAAGGACTCTAGGTCTCCCAGCACCTCTAAAGAAGTTTCCTTTGAAAAATGAATATGGGGGAAAGGAGGGATGACTAGGCAGAGCACAGATTATCTTAGGGTGGTGAAACTACCCTGTATGATACTGTGATGGTGGATATATGTCATTACTCATCTGTCCAACCACATGGAATACACAGCACCCAGAGTGAACTCTAACGAAACCATGGACTTTGGGTGATAATGATGTGCCATTGTAGGTAACAATGTAGATTCATCAACTGGAACACTCTTGTTGGGGATGTTGATAATGGGGAAGGTTATGTGTGTGTAGGGGTAGGATATATACAAGAAATATCTGTATTTTTCCCTCAATTTTTCTATGAACCTAAAACTGCTCTGAAAAATAAAATCTGTGAATAAAAAAATGAATGTTGCAAACTCCTAACAGTCCTTTGGAGTCTTCACCCCCCTCAGCAGTTAAATTGTACTCTTCTCATGCCTGAATCTCTCCTTTAATGCACTTAACACTGTCCTATATTCATGCCCCTTATGAGGAAGCAGATGTTGGGCTGGCATATGGTGCCCACTCATAAATTTCTCTAACCTTTCCCTGGTGGACAAATCACAG
This sequence comes from Pseudorca crassidens, assembly GCF_039906515.1. Lineage (NCBI taxonomy): Eukaryota > Metazoa > Chordata > Mammalia > Artiodactyla > Delphinidae > Pseudorca > Pseudorca crassidens. Next base: position 34,807,642 of record NC_090309.1, read on the forward strand.
GCAATGATGGGTTCCAGTGACCGGCCTTCTTAGCTTTCCCTGAGGAGCTTGGGAGCTCTGGTCCCATTTGTTCACCTCAGGTGGGTGAGCTAGTGCCGTGGGCATCCATCCACTGACAGCAGACCCAGATGGAGGCAGCAAGAGGCCGGCAGTGTTGATCAGGCTCTGAGAGCCGCACCCAGCATTCCACCTGGGAAAGCCAGGACTGGGGAGCTTGTGGTCCTTTGCAGCCTGCTGGCAGCCACTGGAGGGACTGAGCCAAGGGCTTCAGCTGCCTGGAGAACTCTGAGCTGAGTTGCCCTGAAGAAAGGGGATGAATGGCAGAAAATGGAGCTACTTATTGGTAGATCTCGATGCAACTGCCAACTGATTAGATCACGGAACACCCGGAGGTGTCTATAAAGGTCAGAGGAAGAGAGGCCTCTCCCGACATAAACATCACAGTGTACACTCATTAACCCTTTTCCTTCTGACACAAATGGTCTGCAATGACACAAACGGTCTGATCACCTATGACCCTGTATTTGCACACATCTTGCTTGTAGTTGATTTGCTTCAGTCATGTCTCCTGATCCATACTGCAAACAATGTGAGAACACAAACCACGTGTCCTAAAACTTCCCCTCCCTTCTAAATCACAAGCCTGAGCACATTCTATATGCTCGTAATCAATTATGGACTAAATGACAGCTGGAAGGCCACCACCACGGTCCTTTCTCCCATCAGTAGCAGCAACTAACACTGATGTTGCACCCCATCGTGTTTGTACAGTCACAGTGGATCACCTGCTTTCATGTGCATTGCCTAATTTTCCTATTACACAGAAAATAACACTGAAACTGTTGTTTCAATGATTTGTCAAAAGCCGTAGAGATCTGAAATATAAAAGAAGGATAAAATTCATGTTTCCTGACTTATAGTCCAGTTTTAGCTAGAGTTAACCTGAACTTTAATTCTAGAATAAGACAGCTGCTTTTTCTTTCCAGAGGAATTCAGGCAGGTAAGCAGTCACATTGATGGTACTAGGGTAGTATTAGAAGTGCTCTGGAAATGATGCTCAATGGTGAGTGTGGAGCCCTATCTAACCCTCTGTCCTGACACTCAGCCATACTATTAAGTGCCTCTCTGTTCTAGAAGCTGAACTTTTGCCATCCCACAAGGAGCCTGGTTAATGATGGAGAACTGGAAGTGTACACGTAAAGATAATAAACGTGTCACACATTACATGAAATTTCTAAAAATGTTATATGTTCTGGTATAATGTTATGTCATAATTCTAGTTATTACTTTAAAATGTATATCTCAGAAATAACTAAATTTCCTTGTCAATTGCATTATTGTGAACTTTCGTCAAATCTTTAACCATGGTCATTTTTAAGTCTTTTTGTCATTTACAGACAGTTCTGGGCGTACTCTGATGCTTTTGCAAAAATGGTCCTATAAAAGGGTTGCATCTTCAAGGAATTCATAGAAAAGACTCTTGACAAGTACAAGTTTCTGGTAACTGACTATACTGCTGAACTGAATGAATAAGCATTTTCAGAACTCTAATGGAAAACTGATGAATTCATAAAACTGCTAACAAAAGATCAAGATAAAAAAATTAATTACATGGGACTGAGTGAACTGATGAGGATGATTATAATTATTGTGACTTTGTTTGAATAAAAAAAATCCCACAAGGACTCAGAGGCAAAAAATATACAAATCAATTTTCACTGCAAAGTAAAGTAGCTGTTACAGTGGAGGATTCCTGGACTGAATGTCAATATTATGACATAGTATGAGTGTGTTTCGTGTTTGGTAATTGCAATCATTGTTGCTTTTGTTGTGGTCATCCATTTACAATGCTTGGTGTCAGTTTATTTATCTCTTGTAAAAATAAAATACAGTGTGTGTGTGTGTGTGATAAAAAAAAAAAAAGGTACAGAATCTATAACTAGATTATCTGAGTTTGAATCCAGTTCTGTCATTTACTATCTGTGAGATATGGGCAAATTACCTCACCTCTCCGTTCTTCAGTGTCCTTATTTATAAAAAGTAAGGATAAAATGCGTTAACATATATAAAGCATTAAAGTATTGACTGATACATATTTATGGATAAATAAATGTTATAGAGTCAAAAAAAAAATCCAAACAATGGAATATTATTCAGACCTAAATAGAAATGAGCTATCAAGCCATGAAAAACATATGGAGGAAACTTAAATGCAAATACTAAGTGAAAGAAGCCAATGTGAAAAAGCTACATACTGTATGTCTCCAACTATTGTGTATGACATTCTGGAAAAGGCAAAACTACGGAGACAGTAAAAAAAAAAAAAAAAAAAAAATCGTGGTTTCCAGGGATTAGAGGGAAGGAAGGAATGAACAGGCAGAGCACATTTAGGCAAGTGAAACAACCCTGTAGGATACAATACTATAATAGTGGGTTCACGGTCAAAACCAATAGAATGTACAACACCAAAAGTAAACTCTAATGTAAACCATGAAAAAATAAAATAAAATAATAAATAAACGTGTCACATGCTAGAATAGTCTGGGCCATCAGTGAGGCCATGAAGGAAGATGCCTCCAGCTCTGACTGACCAATGGGGAAAAGGCATCACAAGGGAGTGGCTGTTAGGCTGAATCTCGCAGGATGGAGAAGGGGCACGAAATAGAGTTACAGGTGAAGGAACAACATAAATAGGAGGTGGGCGTGAAAGAACATGACATTTTTGATGAACTGTGGGTTTCCTCTCATCCGCCACTTTGATATTTTTCCTCTTCATCCATCATTTCTTCCTAAAATTCAATCAGTCAACAAGTATGTATTGGGCATTATTTTACACGAGATACTGCCCTTCCCTTGTTTCCTATCCCAATTTCTGGTTACCTCACACCTGTAGAACTGCAACTACTTTTCTGCATTAGATCACAGCCCCTGGTCATTCAACACTGATTTGTGAGCACGTGTTGATGTGTACTTAAGTGAGAGGCACTCTTTAGGATGCCGTACAAGGTCTAAAACTCCATAAAACAATAACCCTGTCTTCAAGGAGTTTGAATTCTTGTAAGGAAGACAAGACAGGTATGAAAATAACCATAATTTATGGCATAATATAAGTGCGGCATAAGAGGTGTAAAATGAATTATAGAGATTTGCACAGTGTAATAGAACTCCATTATGACATGGTTCGTTAGTACATGCATTTGGATATACCATAAATCAGCTCTCGATTCACACAGAAATAATGAATGGATCAATTAGGAGGAGGATGGTTGTTTTTCAGATGAAGCTGAGATGGCAGAACTAAGACCCAGGCTTCAAGTTCAGCATCATCTTTAATGGCTTCATAGCTCTCCTCAAAATCCAAGACAACCGGATTGTGGCAGCTGACACTGGAAGAGGGAGCTGAGACTTCAAGGTCAAAATCCAGTGAGTCATTACCACAGGCAGGGTCAAAGGAGTATGTGGAATTTTTCTATAATGTCACGCAGGAAGATGGGAGGAACACTGAAGAACCAGACCACCATTTGGGAGGACCATCAGTGCCAAGGTTCAGAGAATCTAGGACACGGTCAAATTCATTCTAGGGCTTACATCACCCCATACATGCTCATGACTTCATTTACCATCTTTTTATAGCCTACCCTGACTTCCTCTGAGACCTAGGTTTATATATATGCCTGCTCAACCCTCCCCGCTGGATATCTATTTCAATATTCCCAAGACTAGTGTCACTCTCCATCCATCTAAACCTGCTCTCTTGTGTTCTTTACTTGTTCCATCATCCACGACTTACCTAGTTATATAGTGAGAAACCCAAGAGGCATTCTGGCCAGTGCTTTTTCCTCCTTCCCCATGGCCAAACTATTACCAAATGATGTAAATTTACCTCTGAATTATCTTTTGATTACATCCATTTTTTACACCTCTGTGGCCACTCCTCTGGTCTAGGAAGGCTGTAGTTGCCTCCTAGCTGGTCCCCCACAGCCATTCTGACTACTCTACAATCTATTTCCCACCCTGCTCTCAGAGTCATCTTTGCAAAATGAAATATAACTATGTCACCCCCCTGGTGATGATATTTCCATTGTTTCCCATTGCTCTGAGAAGAAAACCAAAATAAGTAGCATATGTCAAGAGTCTTGCTTTATCTAATTTAACCTGCCTCTCTAATCTCATTACCCCCATCTTTCTCCCAAGCCTCTTATAATTCAACCACAGTGGGCCCTCCTTGGTATCAAACATGCCAGGCTCCCTCCTTGGTGGGCTGCACCCTGCAGGCCTGCAAGCCTTGTAGTTGCCCAGCCTCGAGACTGAAGAAAGAGCCTGGAGACAGCAACAGAGACAACAATGGTGTTTTGGGCAGGGCGTCTTACACAAAGGGTTTTAGAAGACACCTCACCATGAGAGGTTATTTGGAGAATGGGCTCCTGACAGAGATGTTTTATCAGACATTTCAATACATGTAATTATGATCCATGGGTCTGATTGTATCCAGGGTGCTGCTAAACTCAGGTGGTGAGGAGTCACAGGTCCTGGTACTTAACAAGGAGAATAAAAGCAGTCAAGGCATAAGCTGCTAACATTCATTTAACTCTTTCTTCACCTGAGCCCCAAGACCCAGAAAAGATACTTCTTTAGCAGCACCTTGCTACTTTATATAAAAATGATCAACGTTAACTCTAAGAAATTCAAACAATAGAGACCATAATACATAGGAAAAAATCACACTGCTCAGGGATACTACTGGTAATATCTTGGTTAAACATCCTCCCTAGGGATATATGCAATTTTTATTACATAAATTAAATCACATTTTACATCCACTCATCATGCTCACAAGGGAAATGGTTCTCGACGTTGTCATGACATCATAGGTGTAACGATAGTTGAGGTAACGTTCTTATCTAAGACAAGGAAGTGGTAGATTTTCTAATGATTCTGATTCAAGCCCTCCAAATAATGCAACTTCTAAAGAGACCCAAACTCTTAAAAATGGAAACCCACTGAAGTGATATAAGAGATCATAGAAAGGTAGGGAGATTCTGGATGTCACCTGTGGCTGGCCTTCTGTTAACTCCTAGACTGGAAAACCAAGGCTCGCAGAAGAGTGGGGGCAGGTGGTTAAGGAAGGCAGAGACCGGAACAAAGTCCTGTGTGCTTATTCAGTTTGGACATTCCCCATGATTACTGCAGAATTTCAAGGCGAGAAGCTTGAAGTAAGATTAGCAATTCATTAGTGGCAAGTTTGAATAGTCACCGTAGTCACTGTCTAATGAGGCTTTACGGTCTAAATCTCCAAGAAAGAAACAAAACATCTCCATTAGCTGGTGACAAACATCCTTGTGCAGTTCTGGAACTGAAGTTTTGTTGATTGCTCAGACCCTTGAGAGAGGGTTGTGATTCGTATTATGAAAAGAACTAGATTTTTTTTTTAAGGAGATGCAACTCGGTAACTAATTTTTGTCTCTCTCTGCCAGTCTAACCGTTTGAATGTTAATTTAATTTTACAGAATATCATTTATGTAAATGTAATTAGAAGGGAAACATGATCTGGAGATGCATAGCACCAAAGAAAATTTATTACTCCAAGGGGTATTGCTCTAATCATTCAACTGCAATATTGAGTTTCCCCAGATTTAATCTAAAAGCAATAAATTACAAAAGGCTAATGCCCTGTCCAACAACAAGCTGTCACGAACCCAGGTTTCAGGGAGGGAAACCAGAAAGAGAAAGAGAGGGAAAAAAGCCTGAACTTGATTTCAGCAACAGGCTATCAGCAGCTTCACATTTCCTGACATAAAACTCAGGAGAGACAACAGAGCTATGGGGAAAAGAAAAAAAAAAAAAAAAAGCTTCATTTCCTAAATGAGAATAAAATGGTGACTTCCAACCCCCTACTGCTTTTCCCGCCAGAAATCTGACCAGGGCTCTTTACTTGCTGCTAAACATTATTATAAATGTTCCAAGTTCAGGGCCCCAAGTTCCCCAACAACAGAGGGAGAGGAATCTAGCCAGGATAAAACAGCCCCGTCTCTTCACTTTATGGCGAGGCTGTTCTTTTGCAGAGACAAGGAGAAAACCCAGCCTGATTAATGTCAAGGTCCGTATTGCATTCCGTTGCGTGCATGCCAGAAAGCCAGTTCTCCCAGGGCACCCTGCCAACACAGATAAGCCAAGCCTGTTAAAAGGAAACACTCTTCAGTCTCCAGCTCTCCTGTCCATGACAAGTGAGAGGTCGTCACTGGAAGAACTTGGGGTTGTAGGTGGTCTCCCTGTTGCATAAGCCCTATACCTGAACTTAAACGTGGATGTGGCTACCTGGTCCTTTAAATGTGCTCAACAACTGCCACGATGGAAACAGAGGAAAAAAAATCAATCAATCAAACAAACCACCTGGCTCCAAGAAAGAAACCCTTGGTGAGGTGCTTAAAAATTCCATAGGCTGGGTTCCACCAAGGAACGATGAAATTCAGATTTCTGGGTTTAGGAATCAGGTATGGGCATCTTTTCAAAGCTCCCTGCTGGTGATTTTAATGTGCAGTCCACAATGAGGACAGTCCTGGAAAAAGGTTGATGGCCTGCAGTGGGATACCCGTGCTCAGTAGGTCACGGTATCATAGAACCATTCTCATGGATGGGGATTTCTTGGACGGAACAAAGGTGAAGGAGGAAACGTATCTACTCCCAGAGAACAGAGAAACGATTGCAGCTGGCCAGGTAGGCAGCAGTAACTATCAAGTAAAACCACATCATTTCCCGTGATTTTAAAACCTAAATAATAAAAGGCCTTAAGTTGTTGCTACTATTTTCTTTGCCTAAAAAAACATGTTAAATAATATAACCTACCTCATCTTCTGCAAGTCAAGGAGTTTGAACATTATAACCAAAAGGCACTTCTGGGGAAAAAAAAAAGCCAAATCCTAAAATAAGTTGCACATTTCTTTCATTACTCAGAAACATCTTGACTCTGTTTGATTGTTTGTTTGTTTTTTGTCCTGGAATTTTGTTCATTGGTTGGGCCGTTTCATTGAAAAAAGGGTGTAGTATCTGAGGCAAACGAATATTTTCAGATTTCAAAGAGAGAATGGAGGCTATGACTATCAGTATTTCCAAATTTTACATATGCAATTAGCGGTACATGAAAGATTTTTTAAATCTTTAGCTTTTTTGTTTTTATTCAAATGTTCAGTTGAAGAAATATAAGTAGCACTTCAAACCTGTGCTTCAATGGAAAATATTTCTTAGAGTGGGACTAAGGAAAATTTGATTTTATTTAAAACAACTTAGGAAAGATATATCTAGTACGGATGGCAAAATTCATGAAAATGGCACATGAATAAAATTTGTCTACAAACACCCTGATTAAATAACAGGAGAGAAAAACTAACTATAACCACTGAGCATTCAGTATTTTCATTATGTTTCCTCTACCACCCCCAAACCCCCCACCACAGACATACACTGCACTATTTGAAAGGATCTGTCTTTATCTTCCTCTCTTCCCCAAATTAGTGAAGATACTTTAGTAGGATTCTTTAAAAGATAAAGTACTTGTTGATGATGATGTTCTGAAGTATTTAAACAATGTAAAAAGGCAATACCTTTATGTCTATTGGTCCAGCACTTACTTCACAGAAAAATCAGCCACAGACTTCAATGATAGACACAAGCTGTCTGGGAATCGATAACTTTTTGCCACAGGAAGACAGACGAGAGACGAGAGACGAGAGACGAGAGACGAGAGAGAGAGAGAGAGAGAGAGAGAGAGAGAGAGAGAGAGAGAGGGAGAGAGGGAGAGAGGGAGAGAGGGAGAGAGGGAGAGAGGGAGAGAGGGAGAGAGGGAGAGAGGGAGAGAGGGAGAGAGGGAGAGAGGGAGAGAGGGAGAGAGGGAGAGAGGGAGAGAGGGAGGGAGGGAGGGAGGGAGGGAGGGAGATAGAGATACTCGTTTCTGACTCCATTTCTTGGAACTATGTCTCTGCTAATTCTACTACTCTTTAATTGCACTTGCTAAACAAAACATGCTGATGGGTCAAGCAGAATTAAATTACCCAAACAAGTCAGGTGGAAGAGCATCCTTTGTTACCTGATCTGTGGAGGCTGTGTTTCAAGTCTCTTCTTCCCCACTTGTGAGTACCCTTTTCCTGTCTTAAAAACCATTATATGTCATGTCTCACTAAACTTTTTCTTCCAAATCACACATCTCAAGAGTCTTCAATTAAGTGATTCATTATCACAACCCCCCAGTATTATACTACAAATTTAATCAGCTAATTATTTTCTCACATAGCAGATATTTAATTATTAGTTCTTCTCTTAGGAGTCAACCAAACTACATAAAGATGGGGCATAGTACAACTCATCTTTCCCTACTTGTTTCAAAAGGTGCTACATAAATGCATCAAAAATCAGCAAAAACAAGACAAAATAAACAATATAAACTGGTTTTAACAGTCATATCATGAGGCAATGGTAACAGTTTTCAGCAGCATGGTTGGGTTGCAACAACTCATAGAGAAAAACATAGTTTTTCAAATTTGTCTGGTTCACATATCAGGTCACAGCTGAAAATATAATGTTCTCAACATCACCAACCAATGACACCAAATAATGTCACCAACCAATAACCAACATATCTTTTTCCATTGAAAAACAATTTAGAAGTCACTCATTTCCAGTTACACATAGGATTTTCAAATGAAGTTGCTCAAATATTCCCAATTCTTATAAATTCCCAAGTAACCATACTGCTGAGATAAAATGAAATGCTGATCAATTCTTTAAATAATACAGCAACACAGACCATCTAGTCTTGGAAATGCAGGCCATGTTTTCATATCCCACCTCCCTTTATTTTTAGTTACAGTTATTTGCCTAGATTGTCTAAACTTTGATTTCAGTCTCAATTCATTTAGCCTATTGAGATAACCTTTGCTGACTAATGTATAAATTCTCACTATCAACTTACCAAGAGGAGTAAAAAATGGTTGTGGCCTAATAATAAAACGTTTGGGGGAAAAAAAAAAAAGTAGAAGTTAGATTGTCCCTAGAATTAAATTAGGACAATTGAATAGACTAAAAGGGAAATATCAAGGTACTACAAATGGAAAACACCTGAATAATATAAATAGACTTGGTTGCCTTAAATCCTTTTTGGAATAATGAAGGGTAAACACAAATCCATCTATCCATACTTGTAAACATACAGAGAGGTTCAATAAGTTAGTTGCCCAAGTACACACAGCTAAATATACTAGTAAATACACTAGTAAGTAGTAGATCGGGGATTTGAAACCAGAGAAGTACATCCACCCAAAAACCAAAAGTAATTGAAAAGTTTAAATGAACCATCACAGAGGATGACAGTGGGTCAAGTCCTTAAATGAAGGAGGCCATCCATGTGAAGATCTGGGGATAGAACATTTTAAGCAAAGGAAACTCCCAATGCAAGGACCTGAGGTAGGAAGAGGCTGGAAGTGAAGGTATTGAATAAATGGAGAATCCAGCTGGGCTGGAGCAAGTCCCATTTATCAAGGACATTGTTGTCCAATTGCATTCTAGCACCAGAGATCAGTAAAGGCCACATCTTCTAGAAATGTGAGGTGACCACTTTTCATTCCAAAAGGAAAGGAACTTTGATTCTTTTGGCATTTCAATCGTTAGTGTTTCAGGCAATTACTAGCTGGCTAACATTTGAGGAGGATTGATAGATTCCATTCAGGTCAATGTATGACTTATGCTTTCCCATCCCAGGAAATTTGCCAAGATCAGTAGGTTATAGGGCAAATAAATGCCACGATATGTCAGAATTTCTTATTCTTTTTGCATTCCTCTGGCCTCCTTGTTTCAGGTAATAGAGCCAGGCTGGGAAGTGGATGGTGTAACCCCTAGCCCAGTGCCGCACATATAGGCACTTAGTAATACTTAGAAACTGGATCAAGGTAATAGCAGCTATTTAAAACATCAAAAATTTCCTCCAAACACTTAATTTACTCAGAAATGAAAAAAAAAGTACAAAAAAAGCTGTATTTATTTTATAAACTCTATTGTCTTTTTTGTTCTTGTCCTTCTTTGATTATTGACATACAAAAAAGGCTGTACATATTTAATGAATGATGGGCTTGAAGATAATTATCCACCCATGAAACTGTCACCATCTACAGCTCCATAAACTTAACCATAACCTCTAAAAGTTTTCTCCCTCCTGTCTATTTTCAAATAAGCATAATTAAATGTATTATCTTTTTAAAAGGTGGAATTAGTAAAACAAGGTGAATTGGGGGGGGATGGGGTTGGGTGGTGTTTCTCAGGAGCCAAAGAGCCATTTTTGGTAGGTTTTTTCCTTCTACCAAGAAGACACATTTTGGTATCATATAAATACAGTCTTAAATCTCAAAATATGGACAATAGCAAACTAGAAAATCTTTAACTTCATGGTTGATATAGGCAATGTGTTCAATTCAGGTCCATAAGCAAGTTTATCCAAAACTACCTACAATCTAAAAATTCTTCCTGGATTTCTAGAGCTCATTTTACCTGAGCTCAGGAAGCTCAAGTCTAATAAAAAGTTAAAATAATTCTTAAATTCAAGTACAACTGTTAGAGTCTAATCAATCAGTCTTTGTGAGGTTATGAAAGCTGCCATGGGGAATGCATTTGACCCAGGTCTAAGAGTTAATTACTACAACTACTGCCAAAGACCGCTGTTTTCATTATGCAAGGGCTTTCCTATAGCATAGCCATTTATTACAATTTCTTAATTATTCAATCCAGCAAGGTTTATAATTATAATCCTGCCACTAATGACAAGGAAATATGTAATTCCTTGGGAATCACATTTTTTATCTGATGTTAATTAATGCCCACTGATAAATAGAGACTTAACCATAAAACCCACTTGGTGCTTGAATTTAATCTTTTCATATTCATTGTAAAACTAAAAGGAATCTGCTCCAAAGCAGCCAGGTGAGTCCAATGTGCTAGTTTTATTAACATTCGAACATACAACAGGTTTATTTCTTGGTGTGAACTCCCTCCATAAGTAATATTTGGGGCACAGCACCAGCTCAGAGCTTGAGGGGGGGGGGGTAAGTCTCATTCTTTTCTTCACCCTAAGAGGCAGCTCTCTGTCAAGATTTCAACATTTTTAAATGTTGAAAAGCATGCACACTCTTAAGATGCACTTTTTCCCTGGCTCATTATGTAAATTATATTCATGTAATGCATCACTTGGGTATTCAAGTGCAAGCCCGTGGTGTCTAATACATGTCCTCCTTGTCAGGAGCAACAGCACTGTACATTTTCAGTAAAGATAACTGTTGAGGGGAAAGAAAAAGAATAACTGCTGTTTTCAATCAGAACTTATAGAAAGTGCCCTTAGTCCAGAAAAGATGCGATGCCAGGCTAAGGCTGTAAAATACATTTCTGACCTTATTAGCCAGGCTCCTGTGTTAAATATAGTGGCTATAATAGAATTTTTATGCCCTAGTTTCTGACAGGTTGAATGTTGCTTAGTGATCCAGGAGTGGAAACTGGCGGCCTGCATTCAAAGGAGATCATAGATTACAGACATTTCCTGGGTATTGCAACAAAAGGATGCTGTTACAATGGCTCCCAAAAAGAGAGACAGACTCCTACTGCCTGTAATTGGAAGGGGGCTGTATTTGTTATCTGTTACTGTATTATGAATGACTCCAAAACTATTTCTTTATCTTGAAACTGTTTATTTATCTGTGTGCTGGGAATCTGGGCTGGCTCAGCGGGTTCCTCGACTTCAGCGTCTCTCACAGGCTGCAATCAAGGGGTCAGCCAAGACTGTGGTCATCTCAAGGCTCAACAGGGGAAGGATCCTATCATGTAGGTTAGAAGTGAGTCACTAGGCTCAGCCCACAGGCAAGGGGTCAGGAACATACAAGAGTGTGAATACCAGGAGGCAGGGATCACCGGAAGCTATTTCACAAGTCTTCCTACCAAAAGAACTGAGGTTTCTCAGGTACCCAAAATATCCTTCCCCTATTATTATGACATACTTATCATGGCACCTAGTGAAACCTACAAGCCAACAAAATGAAATGGAAGCACTTTGGATCTCCTCCTACATCATGGTGACTGGCAGGAAATTTAGTGATGTTATTCACAGGAAGTGCATGGCATAGCGCAAAAAATGAACTTATTTTCAATTCCAAATATAAGCAAAAAAATATTCTTTCTGGAAAAAATAGGTGTTAATGTGCTTTTCCTTCATATCTCCAAAACACACAAAGCCTCTTCCAACAGTCCAGAGGAGACCCTCAACCCAGCAATGGAGATGGGAGACATAGCAGCACAGCTGAGAGAGCTAGGGAGCTGCAGCACCCTGGAGCCAGCCACAACCAGTGTTGCACAGAACATAGTGGATGGAAGCAAAGCCTTCAATGAAAATCACTTGATGAACACTCTGAGCTGACAACTCTACTCTTGTCAAGGGCCTAAGCAAGAATAACATTTAACAATAAAGCCACTAAAACCAGAAGCAGACCTTGCCCAAGCAAGAAACACAAATGATGTGTGATAGCGGCCATGTTTAGGGAATAAAGGAGAATATAGAGCAGATCAGGAACATTCCTTTGGCCACGCTGATAAAAAGTTATCACTAACCTTCAATGGTGAGGAACTGGAAGATTGTCACCAACATCCACTGTGTGTTTGTTACATTTTGTGAAGAGATGGGTAGGATTTTCTGATGGATGATTTTTGAGCTTTCTCTGGCTTGCCTGACAATGCCCTAACTAGGACTGATGGCTTCCTTCTTTGGGGAAAGGTATGAGGCTGCAACTTCCCATGGGTTCATGAGGTACTACTCAGAATCACTTCCCAAGTGACCAGAAATTCTAAGATTTCCAGATGCTGGACATCTGTATTTCTTCAGAACACCCTTAACGATTTTGGTTCTAAGCCAAGACTTCTTTGAGCAAAGCAAGCCCAATGTGCTTATTTCCCCTCAAGTCTGCTCTCACAATTGCCTTATAAAAAGGAATACTAGCAGGGCTGAGGTTCCTTGAAGGGAGGAATAGCCTCATAGTACACCCCGTGGTGTACTGCCCAAGCACACTGTCCTGCAAGATGAGCAGAGAACTGAAGACCTCCACGTCTGCTGACCCTTCTTCCCCTAAGGTCCAGCTGCACCAAGCGATGTTGCTAGTGTCCCCCTGAGAACTTTGCCCCAAGTAAGTGTATGTGTATCAATACCTTTAGAAAATATCATATTATTTTTGTTATAGAGTAAGTCTGGAAATAGCTAAGAATCATAATAGAGAAATCTATGTCTCCAGTGTGGAAACTAACTATGAGAATGAATGTTTCAGTGCTCAAAATCGACAACATCTGGTAAGTCACATATTTCATGAAATGCAATCTTAACCAGGCTTATTGAAGCCTGTGTGTTTTGTGTATAACACTGAAATTTTATCATCGGTCATTTATTGATTTAGTTCTTTTTTGAATCATTAAAGCTTGAAGGTTGTCTTAGCCCAGATTCCACAAGAAGCAAAATCTAAGAAAATGGCCATGTGTGAGGAGTTTATTTGGCAACATGATCCCAGGGAACCAGAATGAAACGGGAGGAGAGAAAGGCTGAGCTAGGACATCACCATGGTGATGGGCTGCTCACTCCTGAGGGATCATCTGAGAAGCAGAATGAAATGCACCTCCAAATGTTCCTGGGGTAGAAAAGGGGACAAAGGAAGAAGCATTTTCCCATTGACTTCCATTCCTCATTGGTGAACCTTTCTCCCATCCTGGATTTAATTCTTCCTACTTCTAGGTTGCACAGTCTTGGGCATAAAGTGAGTTCCTAAAGCATCCCATGCAGTAGTACCAATAAAGAAGCTTCCTGTCTGCCAGAGGCAAGAGGTGTATAGCACTGGCCTGAAGCAAGGCTGTACCTACTGGAAACTGGCTGGAGCCTGCACAGAACTATTGTTTGCAATAGTGGCTGACCTAGGATTTGGGGATGGCTTAGAAAATCAGAAATGGTGCTTAAGCGTTATCTATTAAAAAGACTTTCAGATGGAAAATTGTTTTGGAAACACCATCAACCCTCAGATAGCTAACACCTCAAGTGCATAATAGCTAGTTTCCTAGTGGAAATTCAGAGATAGTACTGAAGCTATGAGACACAATTTCCATCTTCGAACCATCTTGAGCTTGTAGGTTTCACTAGGTGTCATAATATGGTCTCACTGGAGTGGAGGAATATTTAGGAATATTTTGGCCCCTGAGATACCTCCGTTTCTGTGGTACTATGCCTTTAAAATAGCTCCCCCGGGGCTTCCCTGGTGGCGCAGTGGTTGAGAGTCCGCCTGCCGATGCAGGGGACACGGGTTCGTGCCCCGGTCCGGGAAGATCCCACATGCTGCGGAGCGGGTAGGCCCGTGAGCCATGGCCGCTAAGCCTGCGTGTCTGGAGACTGTGCTCCGCAACGGGAGAAGCCACAACAGTGAGAGGCCCACGTACCGCAAAAAAAAATAAAATAAAATAAAATAAAATAAAATAGCTCCCCCAAACTCCCACCTCATGGTATTCATGCCCTTGTGTAATCTTCTCTCCTTGTTTATGGGCTGGACCTATAGTGATTTGCTTCTAATGCAAAACAAAAGTCATAGAACACTGAGTCTAAAAATTATTTTATTTAAAAATTTCTTTAGGCCTGACCCTATGAGAATGTAAGCTCCAGGAAGGCACAGTTTGGCCAACAACCCTATCACAAGCCACGGGATAGTGTTTGGCACATAAGAGATGCTCAATGAGCATTTGTTGACTGAATACAATTGGATGAAGAGGGAGAGAGGAAGAGAGTGGTGGCCAGTATTTAAATCAAGGAAAGATCAAGCCTGATTTATTTATGAGTGGTGGCATGAGTAATCAGGACTTTTCCTAACAACCAGAATGAAAAGAGGCTACAAATCCCCACATTACACTGGAAAGATGGTGGGATGAGTACTCAGAAAACCTACTAGCTCTTCGGCTAAACTCCTTTGCGCTTTACTGTTTTGTTTTGTTTTCTTTTCTTTCTGTCAACGGGAAGAGTAATAATCATGATCTTGCAAAATTAGGAGAACGATTGTTTGTACACAAAAGTGTTTGCAAATTCACAAAGCACTGAGCAAATATTTGTTGCTATTTGTCCTGCCTCCTTGGGTACTTACCTACCAGGTGTCATCCCTCTCCTTTGAGGTAGAGCCATAGGAAAAATTCCAAAATCCCAGGATCCATTTCTCTCTTTTCCCTATCTTCCAAATGAAATAGTTTGGCTTTTCATTTGGTGAAATTCAAGTTAGAAGCCAAGGTGAAACCGACGTAGAAACAGAGGTGAGAACAAAGGGAAAGGAGCCCAGATGGAAGCAAATATAACTTGCCATGAGGACTTAACATGAAGACTTAAAATGTTGCCAAGAACAAGAACATGATACTTTCTTACGTGACACATTTATTGATTGATTTCTTTTTGATGTGGTTTGATGGAGCCTGAAAGAGAACATGAGAACCTTTCCACCCAAGTTCTAGAATGTCCGGCATTGGCTTAGGACTTCACATTCCTCTTTGGTTCCCATGGATTCACTCAGCTCTGGTAAACCCAATCTCTTTCCAGAAAGCAGGCCTGTAGAACTGAAGGGCTTGAAGAGAGCTATCAGCACAATGTCTTGGAGGGAATCTCTTGAACAGCAGTAGGAAGAAGGCAGTTCATTTTGGAGTAAGTGGGAATAGAATTGGGAATAGGAGATGTGGGTCAGCCAGCAATCTCATAAGTCCGTGTCCTCAGAGATGCTCAGCTTTGAATGGTAGGATTATATCAGCTGCTCAATTATTGAAATATAGCTGTTCTGCTTGGTAAGAATATGCTACCACCTGAGGGTCCACCTCCTGCCCTGGACACTCTGGCCACTCCCCCAAAAGTCTACTCTGTTGAACAGCCCCACAATCCAACAATTGGGTGGTTAGTGCCTGGCTCAGCATAGCACCTCCTGGACCATGCCTTAGTGGAAAGATCTGCTTTTGAACTTGCACCACTTGCTCAGGCTGCCCTCTATCTGTGTTAAAGATGGCTAATACTGCTCCTGACTGTGCCATTCTACACTTCCTTCCCATCCTCGTTTCTACTCTTTGAACATATGTGCACACACGTGCTTGTGCACACAAATAGCTACACTCACTGTGCGCCAACTTCAACAACGGCCCCCTGCTCTTAATTCTGTTAGCATTTAACTCTCACCCTGGGGTTCAGCTTCTGAGTCTCTCCTTTGTTGTAATGATGGCAGAGGCTGCAAAGGGTGACTCACTCCATTGATGCATTTCCCCCATGTATGCCTTATACCAAATTACTCCAATATTTCTGGAAATATTTAACATTTACCAACTGTTTAATTTCTGCTGCATGCCAAAGTCTTTGTAAACCTCACTTTTCTAGTATGTGAAATGATACTAATCATATCTAGCTCACAAATTTCCTACAAGGAATAGGTAAGGCAATGTGTGCAATGGATTAGCTTAGTGCCTGCACATGGTAATTACAATAAATGACAGCTATTGCTATCATGGTATTTATTATTAAAGTTTTTATCATTAGGTTTTTGAGTTTGAGTCCCCATTTCCTTCCAGTGAACCCATCACATTTTCAAAATGGTGTCTATAGCAAAGGACAATAAGAAAATGTTTCTTCACTTCTTTTGTTGCTTATTCTCACTTTAGTTTAATTTGTAAAGAAAAGGAGAGAGGTAAGTATTCTTAGAAGTATTGGGTTAAATTTAAACTAACTTAGCAGCTGACATTCATAGAAAATGAAATAAGCTAAGACTCTTTAAAATATATTCCTTCACAATTAAACCTCAACTAACAATTAAAATAATTCCAAGAGTTTCAATTAAGGAACAAGAGTTTTCAAGGTACACTCTCCTTTCTGGAAGGTCAGTACAGATTTTTCTTGCACCTCTTTGTGCAACAGAAAGGGCATGTATGACACACATTACACTTCCAGGGAGGACATTATGAAAATCTAAACTACATCCAAAGTGTATTTTACTCGTAATAATTAGAACTGGATGAACAGCTAGAAAAAAAAAAATGAACCTGCTCAAACTAAATTGGTTCAGCTCTAACTGATCTAATGCAGTTTTCTGAAGAATAATTGATATTATATAATCGTAACTGCCAGTTTATGTCACAAAAGTGACATTTGACACTTTCCTGCTAACCATCCTAACATCATCGATCAAAACATCACTTGTGTAATGACATTTCACCAGTCAGCTTAACATCATAAATTATGACATCACCTCTTTTATGAAACTAGAAGATTGAAGAAAAGAGACTGGGAAGACATTCCTATTGAAAACCAGCATTCATCTTTGATTTGTATTTTCAGAATCTTTTATGTTCTAATCATGTTGCCAGAATGCTTATTAGTCAGTGAGTATATTAGGAAAGAAAGAAAGAAAAAAGGAAAGGAAGGAAGGGAGGGAGGGAGGGAGGAAGGAAGGAAGAAAGGAAGAAAGAAAGAAAGAGAAAGAGAGAGAGAAATCTCATGAAATTATACTGGAAGTCAAAAACAAATAATACGTTTTCTAGCTCCCCTTAGTTATGGTTTCACATCGCTGGATGGTGATAACAAGATTTTATTTCACAACTGAACTGTGAAATGGCTATTCTTGGAAATCCCTGGAAAATAGGAAACAGGAAAGAAATTTTTGACTTTTGGTTTGAATATGGAAGAGTATATTCGTGTCTGACCAAACACATTTAAAAACAATTTATATGTCAAGAAGGTTACATATTACCTATAGAACTTCCAAAAGCTAACTACTTGTTTTTCACCTGAAGCTTATAAGTATGTGCTATAGAAAATATGACAGGAAATAGATCTAAGATGGAAGACCTTAATCCCAAAAAAGTAACATTCATTTTTGCGCATCTGAAATACTGGATTTGGGGAGAATTCAAGATGGCGGAGGAGTAATATGTAGAGATCACCTTCCACCCCAAAAATACATCAGAAATACATCTACATGTGGAACAACTCCTACAGAACACCTACCGAATGCTGGCAGAAGACCTCAGGCTTCCCAAAAGGCAAGAAACTCTCCACGTACCCAGGTAGGGCAAAAGAAAAAACAGAGACAAAAGAATAGAAGTGGGACCTGCACATCCGGGAGGGAGCTGATGAGAAAATGAGAAAACAGAGAAACACACAGCAGATGATGGAGCAAGGTAAATGCCTACTAGACCAAACAAATGAAGAGGAAATAGGCAGTCTACCTGAAAAAGAATTCAGAACAATGAGAGTAAAGATGATCCAAAATCTTGGAAATAGAATGGAGAAAAAACAAGAAACATTTAACAAGGACCTAGAAGAACTAAACACCAAACAATGATGAACAACACAATAAATGAAATTTAAAATTCTCTAGAAGGAATCAATAGCAGAAAAACTGAGGCAGAAGAATGGATAAGTGACCTGGAGGATAAAATAGTGGAAATAACTACCACAGAGCAAAATAAAGACAAAAGAATGAAAAGAACTGAGGACAGTCTTAGAGACCTCTGGGACAACATTAAATGCACCAACATTCGAACTATAGGGGTCCCAGAAGAAGAAGAGAAAAAAAAAGAGACTGAGAAAATATTTGAAGCGATTATAGTTGAAAACTTCCCTAATATTGGAAAGGAAATAATCAAGTCCAGGAAGTACAAAGAAGACCCATACAGGATAAATCCAAGGAGAAACACGCAAAGACACATATTAATCAAACTATCAAAAATTAAATACAAAGAAAAAATATTAAAAGCAGCAAGGGAAAAGCAACAAATAATATACAAGGGAATCCCCATCAGGTTAACAGCTGATCTTTCAGCAGAAACTCTGCAAGCCACAAGAGAGTGGCAGGACATATTCAAAGAGATGAAAGGGGAAAACCTACAACCAAGATTATTCTACCCAGCAAGGATCTCATTCATATTCAATAGAGAAATTAAACCCTTTACAGACAGACAAAAGGTAAGAGAATTCACCACCACCAAACCAGCTTTACAACAAATGCTAAAGGAACTTCTCTAGGCAGGAAACACAAGAAAAGGAAAAGACCTACAACAACAAACCCAAAACAATTAAGCAAATGGTAATAGGAACATACGTATCGATAATTACCTTAAATGTAAATGGATTAAATGCTCCAACCAAAAGACATAGACTGGCTGAATGGATATAAAAACAAGACCCGTATATATGTTGCCTACAAGAGACCCACTTCAGACCTAGGGACACATACAGACTGAAAGTGAGGGGATGGAAAAAGATATTCCATGCAAATAGAAATCAAAGGAAAGCTGGAGTAGCAATTCTCATATCAGACAAAATAGACTAAAATAAAGACTGTTACAAGAGACAAAGAAGGACACTAAATAATGATCAAGGGATCAATCCAAGAAGAAGATATGACAATTATAAATATATATGCTCTCAACATAGGAGCACCTCTATACATAAGGCAATTACTAACAGTCATAAGAGGGGAAATCGACAGAAACAAATCATAGTACGGGACTGTAACACCCCACTTTCAACAATGGAAAGATCATCCAAAATGAAAATAAATAAGGAAACATAAGCTTTATATGATACATTAAACAAGATGGACTTAATTGATATTTCTACGTCATTCCATCCAAAAACAACAGAATACGCTTTCTTCTCAAGTGCTCATGGAACATTCTCCAGGATAGATCATACCCTGGGTCACAAATCAAGCCTTCATAGGTTTAAGAAAATTTAAATCATATCAAGTATCGTTTCCTACCACAATGCTATGAGACTAGACATCAATTACAGGAAAAAAATCTGTAAAAATTACAAACACATGGAGGCTAAACAGTACATTACTAAATAACGGAGAGATCACTGAAGAAATCAAAGAGAAAATCAAAAAATACCTAGAAACAAATGACAATGAAAACACGACAACCAAATCTATGGGATGCAGCAAAAGCAGTTCTAAGAGGGAAGTTTATAGCAATACAATCTTACCTCAAGAAACAGGAAACATCTCAAATAAACAGCCTAACCTTACACTTAAAGCAATTAGAGAAAGAAGAACAAAACAACCCCAGTGTTAGCAGAAGGAAAGAAATCATAAAGATCAGATCAGAAATAAATGAAAAAGAAATTAAGGAAACAATAGCAAAGATCAATAAAACTAAAAGCTGGTTCTTTGAGAAGATAAACAAAATTGATATACCACTAGCAAGACTCATCAAGAAAAAAAGGGAGAAGACTCAAATCCACAGAATTAGAAATGAAAAAGGAGAAGTAACAACTGACGCTGCAGAAATACAAAGGATCATGAGAGGTTACTACAAGCAACTATATACCCATAAAATGGACAACCTGGAAGAAATGGACAAATTCTTAGAAAAGTACAACCTTCTGAGACTGAACCAGGAAGAAATACAAAATATAAACAGAGCAATCACAAGCACTGAAATAGAGACTGTGATTAAAAATCTTCCAACAAACAAAAGCCCAGAACCAGATGGCATCACAGGCGAATTCTATCAAACATTTAGAGAAGAGCTAACACCTATCCTTCTCAAACTCTTCCAAAATATAGTAGAAGGAGGAACACTCCCAAACTCATTCTACGAGGCCACCATCACCTTGATACCAAAACCAGACAAAGATGTCACAAAGAAAGAAAACTACAGGCCAATATCACTGTTGAACAAAGATGCAAAAATCCTCAACAAAACACTAGCAAACAGAATCCAACAGCACATTAAAAGGATCATACACCATGATCAAGTGGGGTTTATCCCAGGAATGCAAGGATTCTTCAACATACACAAATCAATCAATGTGATAAACCATATTAACAAATTGAAGGAGAAAAACCATATGATCATCTCAATAGATGCAGAAAAAGCTTTTGACAAAATTCAACACCCATTTATGAAAAAACCCTCCAGAAAGTAGGCATAGAGGGAACTTACATCAACATGATAAAGGCCATATATGGCAAACCCACAGCCAACACCATTCTCAATGGTGAAAAACTGAAACCATTTCCTCTAAAATCAGGAAAAAGACAAGGTTGTCCATTCTCACCACTATTATTTAACATAGTTTTGGAAGTCTTAGCCACAGCAATCGGAGAAGAAAAAGAAATAAAAGGAATCCAAATCAGAAAAGAAGAAGTAAAGCTGTCACTGTTTGCAAGTGGCATGATACTCTACATGGAGAATCCTAAAGATGCTACAAGAAAACTACTAGAGCTAATCAATGAATTTGGTAAAGTAGCAGGATACAAAATTAAAGCACAGAAATCTCTGGCATTCCTATATACTAATGATGAAAAATCTGAAAGTGAAATCAAGAAAACACTCCCATTTACCATTGCAACAAAAAGAATAAAATATCTAGGAATAAACCTACCTAAGGAGACAAAAGACCTGTATGCAGAAAACTATAAGACACTGATGAAAGAAATTAAAGGTGATACAAACAAATGGAAAGATACACCATGTTCTTGGATTGGAAGAATCAACATTGTGAAAATGATTATGCTACCCAAAGCAATCTACACATTCAATGCAATCCCTATCGAACTACCAATGGCATTTTTCACAGAACTAGAACAAAAGATTTCACAATTTGTATGGAAACACAAAAGACCTGGAATAGCCAAAGCAATCTTGAGAAAGAAAAACAGAGCGGGAGGAATCAGGCTCCCAGACTTCAGACTATACTACAAAGCTACAGTAATCAAGACAGTATGGTACTGGCACAAAAACAGAAATATAGATCAATGGAACAGGATAGAAAGCCCAGAGATAAACCCACGCACATATGGACACCTTATTTTTGATAAAGGAGGCAAGAATATACAATGGAGAAAAGACTGCGTCTTCAATAACTGGTGCTGGGAAAACTGGACAGCTACATGTAAAAGGATGAAACTAGAACACTCCTTCACACCATACACAAAAATAAACCCAAAATGGATTAAAGACCTAAATGTAAGGCCAGACACTATAAAACTCTTACAGGAAAACATAGGCAGAACACTCTATGACATAAATCACAGCAAGATCCTTTTTGACCCACCTCCTAGAGAAATGGAAATAAAAACAAAAATAAACAAATGGGACCCAATGAAACTTAAAAGCTTTTGCGTAGCAAAGGAACCCATAAACAAGACAAAAAGACAACCCTCAGAGTGGGAAAAATATTTGCAAATGAAGCAACTGACAAAGGATTAACCTCCAAAATTTATAAGCAGCTCATGCAGCTCAATATCAAAAAAGCAAACAACTCAATCCAAAAATAGGCAGAAGACCTAAATAGACATTTCTCCAAAGAAGATATACAGATTGCCAAAAAACACATGAAAGAATGCTCAACAACACTAATCAGTAGAGAAATGCAAATCAAAAGTACAGAGTATCACCTCACACTGGTCAGAATGGCCATCATCAAAAAATCTACAAAAAATAAATGCTGGAGAGGGTGTGGAGAAAAGGGAACACTTTTGCACTGTTGGTGGGAATGTATATTGATACAGCCACTATGGAGAACAGTATGGAGGTTCCTTAAAAAACTAAAAATAGAACTACCGTACGACCCTGCAATCCCACTACTGGACATATACCCTGAGAAAATCATAATTCAAAAAGAGTCATGTACCACAATGTTCATTGCAGCTCTATTTACAATAGCCAGGACATGAAGCAACCTAAGTGTCCATCGACAGATGAATGGATAAAGAAGGTGTGGCACACATATACAATGGAATATTACTCAGCCATAAAAAGAAATGAAATTGAGTTATTTGTAGTGAGGTGGATGGACCTAGAGTGTGTCATACAGAGTGAAGTAAGTCAGAAAGAGAATAACAAATACCATTTGCTAACACATATATATGGAATCCAAAACAAAAGAAGAAAAGAGAAAAAAATTGGTTCTGAAGAACCTAGAGGCAGGACAGGAATAAAGACACAGAGGTAGAGAATGGACAGGGAGGGGAAGAGTAAGCTGGGACGAAGTGAGAGAGTGAGTGGCATGGACTTACAAATAATACCAAATGTAAAATAGCTAGCTAGTAGGAAGCAGCCGCATAGCACAGGGAGATCAGCTCGGTGCTTTGTGACCACCTAGAGGGGTGGGATAGGGAGGGTGGAAGGGAGATGCAAGAGGGAGGAGATATGGGGATATATGTATATGTATATCTGATTCACTTTGTTATAAAGCAGAAACTAACACAGCATTGTAAAGCAATTATACTCCAATAAAGATGTTAAAATAAAATAAAATACTGGGTTTTAAGGCAGAAAAGAGACATTTCCCAAACTATTTATTGAGCACCTCTTAAGCCAATAATTACATGAGTAAGGAAACAAGTCCAAGAGGAGGGAGAGAAATAAGTCTCTTTTTCACTTCTGTGGTCTTCCCGTGATCAAACATGAAAAATGCCAGACATGGTACTTCATTTATAAGAGCTAATAAACAAGAGTCTGTTGCCTTTCTCTTTAGTTCACAATTTGGTAGTAGAGGGATAAAGGTGAGTTTTCAATGTCTTAATCCATAATTTTCAAGAAAGTAATCAAATAGATTACTTTAAAATCATTTATATAATTATGTATATGAATATCACAAGAACTTATGAAAAGATATTTTTTCTTTTTATACCTTGCAGCTGAGCAGGGTAAACTGTAAGCAATATGGTGACATTCTTAACTTCCATCAGCATTGGGTTTGGGGCATGCTAGAGTCATACATCTCCTTCCTGGCTAACCTGTGCTTAAAATAAAAAAGAAGGGCTACTCAAAAATGTGCCATGAGGCAGATCATATTAGAACTCTCAAAATTCTATCTGGTACTTGAGTTTTTAGTTCTTAAGTTCTGCCTTTAAATTCATTGAATCAATGGGGTTTCCCACATCAGCTAATGGTAAAACAAAGAAAGAAGTAAACAAAAATTAAGGCAAAACAAAAAAAATTCTTTGTATTTGAATATTTTAACTGCTTTGCATAGAATTAACAAATTCTGCCTTATCCTGAAATTGATTAACTGTGACAGGCAAGTTCAGGCCTTGACAGTCATTGGGCAAAGTCCCATGATACCAAGCCACAAGCTATGGCTGCTGGCACTGTTTGGTGATCAAATACCAAAAAGTACCAAAAGTTCTCATTCATCTTGGGATGATTCTTGATGGATGATTTACCCTGCCTGACAAGGGAAATTTTTAGTAGATTTCTCAAAGCTTAAGAAGATAAAGTGCAAGAGTATATAAGGTCTTCCTTTATTTATTACTTCTGCAATTGTAGTCACATCATGAGATTTCTGTGTGTTGATTCTTGAAGGAAAGGTAACCTTTTGACACCATCTTTGGGTTAAATGAGATAAAAATTAAGTCTGATATTTGTGATAAAAAGGTAAATTGCTCTTACTGCTAATTAGTGGTTCCCTTTATAATAAAAAATACCAAACGTCTTCATATATACACATATATTTTGGATCGGAGGGCAGGGTTATTGACTTTATAGAATTTATATTTTTTAGAATACATGGGAATCAATGTTTGAGAGCTATCTAGCCAGTTTTGATCATGAATGAATTCAATAGCAGACTTCAGAGTATAGAACAAATCCCGTTTCCAAGTAATTGTATATAAGTTGAGGCATGTTTGGCTGCATTGGAACATGAATAAATCTTTGAATCTTTTTTAAGGACCAAAGTTTTGGAGAAGGAAGGCCGTGTCACAAGGAGTCAGAAGAGCTTGAAAGGCTCCAAGTGCACTTGCTTTCTTCTCCAATGAGCAAAGCATGAATGAGGCATCCAAATACTGGCACAGAGGTGTGTCAGTTGCCATGAAGAGTTCTTAAATAACAGAGGAGAATTTTAAGCAAATCTATGTAAATTGTCATACCATATCTTAGTCATCTCTGTAGTGGGCTGTGATTTACTTAGTCTCATTCCTTGACTGACTTTTTTTTTTTTTTTTTTTTTGGAAAAGTTTTAGCTATGAATATTTATGCCCAGACTTCATTTACTGACTGAATTTCCACTCTGTTGGAATTATGCATCCCCATAGTGCACCCAAGAAAGGTGAGCAGTTAGAGGTGAGGAAAGAGATTTCCTGACCTTTTAGAAATAACAAGTTGCACTGGATTAAGTACAGCCCAAGCGAGGTTACTTGCATGTTGGTGGAGTGTAATTATCTCAGAAGTATCTCAGTGAAACAATTAGTGCTCAATAGATTCAGTGCCAGACCTGCCATTGTTCTGAACTTTTGTTAAAGCATCTCACCCTGTCCCCAAATTGGGTAATTTATAATTCTTACGGTAGGTGGTAGTGAGAAAGTCCATGGATTCCTACTCCTGAGTGTAAACTTATTTACAGCTGGTGCTTTTCAACTGAGTTGTAAGTACAAAGGTGCTAGACTTGATGTGATGGGAGTGTTTCCTTGGTGATGAAGCATTCACTAGCCAGGTTTCCTGAACCATCAGATGTGCAGCCAACAGGGAAGCCCATTCTCATTTCAGTCCTCAAGTGTGCAGGCTGAAGGTCCCAGACTTTTGGCTCTCAATCTCCCACAGCTGGTTCTTTTTAAAATGGAACTTTAGGCAAAAGGAACTCAAGTTTGAACACACTGCCAAAGTGTACATTTTTGGAAGTCATTTCCATTTCCTCTTTGCATTTTGACAAAACTGCCTCAAGTGGAAGGGGCAGGTTTATTTCATCTTGTTGATGTTTTTGACCAAACTTAGAAGGTATTTCTTAGGCTAAGCTACTGTCTAAACCTCAAGGATGGGTTAGTCATAGGTAGGCTTGTTCCTGTGGCTGCAGTTTAAAGGAAGGCTGATGTTTTCTTTAAAGATGCTTTTAAGCAGCTATTTCTTTAAATAGTTAAATAATTTAGAAGCAGGTGAGAAATCACAATGAAATGGGTTCTTTTTCAAAATTATTTTTTCTAAACTGATTACATATTATAGAGCCTGAAGGTAGTATCTGTGTAGAGTTAGGGTAAAGGGAATGTACTGAATGAAATAAGATTTACATTTCATAAGAGCAACTGTTTCTTTTACTCTGTAGAAAGGAAACGTATTTGTCTTAAGTAGTAAACAGATACATGCTGATACATATACAAGAGCAGCTTATTCTGCCACTTAAATCAAGTCATACAAAAAGAGATCACCCAAAAAGGTGTTTGAAGGATGGTAGATGATTATAGTTGTTGAATAAAAAGGAACATAAAATTATAAAATACATTTTTTCTTGTTTTTCCTATCTACAACAACGTAGTGAATAAAACGACCTGGATATACTACAGAGTAAGCCAGGGTAGGGAAGAAAAATGTCTAGACAGGATTATTCACTAGGAATGGCATTTATTGGCATTTGTTAAGTACCAAGTACTGTGTTAAGATTTTACATATCATAACTAAGTTGTTTATTTTACACAACCATCTTTATAAAATCATCCTGGTTCCCATATGAGATGTCTAAGCCTCAGAGAAATCAAGAAACTTGGAAATGCCATACAACCAAACCATCGTAGGGCTATAGCATAAACCTAGGTTCAATTCCAAAGTTACAATTTCTTTTCACTCTTTTATTGATTGATCAACTTTCTACCGAGGAATACTGGCAGAAAGAAAGAGGGTTCTGTTAACATTCATTACAGGGGTGCTATAAGTTTAAGCCAATACTAAATAGAGACTGGAAGATATTGATATAGGTTAAGGGTTATTCATAAGGAGAAGGGGATGATCATATTCTTTGGGGTAAAAAAAAAGGTCACATTTATATGCTCAATTAATCTATTAAGATTAACTTATTAATTATCAAGACTAACTGAATACAACTCAGCATTAGTCTTATGGAAGCCTTTTCAATTTCCAGCTTTGCTTTCACACAAATCTGCCATAAGTGGAGGGTGCAACTTTACTACCTTATTTTTGTTTCTGACAAAATTGAAATGGGATTTCTGAGGCTAAGCTACTGTCCAATGCAACCTCCCAGATCAATGGTATATCAACATGCAACTGCAATCTTTATACATTTTTACTTTTTTGTTAGAATAAGACTTTGGCTGATGTTTAAGTTTTGACTTTTCTCACAAATTCCCTTTATTTTTTTAATTGTGTAGCATGGCAGGTACACAAGGTATAAAGTATGCTGAACTTGAAGTGAAAGGACTCTGCTAGCCTTGATTCATTCCCTTTTAGGTGCGCCATCCTGGTTAGGTTATTTTCTTCATGGCTCCAGGCTTCCCTTTGCTGAGCTGTCAACAGAATGATCTAGAAAACCTCATTTGACTCTAAATTCCATCACCACTAGAAAATTTTACTTTTGGAAAATGTACTGTGACTATATAATCCAAAACATGTTCATAAATGATAACAAAAGCCTAATCCCTTAAGGTTCAACTCATTATCATTATGCAAAGGCCATGCCTATTATTTTTTATTCTTTAATGAGTTTTAATGAGATGCACTACTTAAATTCAGCACCAGCTCTCTAAATGTGTTTTTCAGAATGGTTTTTATTTAGACAAACTGAATTAGGAATATCTACTCAGCACTATTTTCTTCTGAAACGATCATTTTGAAAAAAATAAATACAAGATTTTCTGGGGTTGGCAGGCTCATTATGTTTATAC
This sequence comes from Pseudorca crassidens, assembly GCF_039906515.1. Taxonomy (NCBI): domain Eukaryota; kingdom Metazoa; phylum Chordata; class Mammalia; order Artiodactyla; family Delphinidae; genus Pseudorca; species Pseudorca crassidens. The sequence continues at coordinate 34,835,322 of NC_090309.1, forward strand.
TATGAGTTCCACCTACATGAGAAACTAGAACACATCTTCCCAATATAAGATGTTGACATTTCTTCCACTGTTCCCAACTTCTAAATTACTTTAGATTTTATTTTTTTTATGCTCACTTTTGGGTGATCTCACCCCATCTTATTTATACCATTTATAATGCTGATGACTCCCATTATTTTTGTTTCTAGACCAAACCTCTCTCCTAACTTTAGACTACTTCACTGACATCTAACTGTTCACTGGACTTCTTTACTTGGAAGCTGTTATGGGTTGAATCATACCCCCAAAATGATATGTTGATGTACTAAACCCCAGTATCTCCGGATGTGACCTTATTTGGCATTAAGGTCTTTACAGAAGGTCATCAAGTTAAAATGAGGTCATTATGGTGGACTCTAATCCAATATAACTGGTTCCCTCTTGAAAAAAGGAAATTTAGACACAGAGGGGCACACACACACACACACACAGAGGATGATATAAAGACACACAGGGAGAAGACAGTCATGAGACTGGCATGATGTTCCTGCAAGCCAAGGAATGCTGAAGATTGCTGGCAAACACCAGAAGCTCAAAGAGGAAATAAAGGATTCTTTCCTAGAGCCATTGCAGAGAGTATGCCAAACACCTTGATTTCAGATTTCTAGCCTCATATGTGTGAGAAAATAAATCTCCATTGTTTTAAGCCACCCAGTTTTTGGTATTTTTTACAGCAGCCTTTGAAAACTAATACAATTGCCCAATAAGCATCTCAAACCTAAAATGCTCCAAACAGAGCTCCTGTCCTGTCCCACTCTCCTGCCATTTCTCCTCTTCTCTATCAATGGGAGCTCTATTTTATTGGTTGCTCAAAACTCTTTAGAGTTATACTTTTTTTATTATTTTTTTATTAAGGTATAGTTGACATATGATGTTATGTTAGTTTCAGGTGTACAGTTTAGTAAATCAACATTTAGATACATTAAAAAAAATAATCACAGTAAGCCTAGTTACCATCTGTCACCACGCAAAGTTACTGCAATATTATTGACTATATTCCCTATGTTGTACATTACATCCCTGTGACTTGTTTATTTCATAACTGGAAGTATGTACCTCTTTCACCTATTTTGCCCAATATCCCTCCCCTCTGGTGACCTCCGGATTGTTTTCTGTATCTATGAGTCTATTGTTCTCTGTATCTATGTATCTGTTTTGTTTTGTTTGCTCGTTTGTTTTGTTTTTTAGATTCAACATATAAGTGAAATCATACAGCATTTGTCTTTCTCTGCCTGAATTATTTCACTTAGTATAATAATCTCTAGGCCTATGTCTCTGTTGTTGCAAGTTGCAATATTTCATTATTTTCCATGGCTGAATACTATTCCATTGTGGATAGACAGATAGATAGGCCACAGATTCTTTATCCATTCCTCTTTTGATGAACACTTAGGTTGCATCCATAACCTAGCTATTGTAAATAATGCTGCAATAAACACAGGGTGTGTATATCTTTTCCAGTTAGGGTTTTTGTTTTCTTTAGATAAATACCAGAAGTAAAATTGCTAGATCATACGGTAGTTCTGTTTTTAACTTTTTAAGAAACCTCCATACTGTTTTTGATAGTGGCTGCACCAATTTACATTCCCACCAACAGTACACAAGAGTCTCCTTTTCTCCACATCTTCACCAACACTTGTTATCTCTATTCTTTTAGATCATAGCCATTCTGATAGGTGTAAGATAATATCTTACTGTGGCTTTGATTTGCAGTTCCCTGATGATTAGTAATTTTGAGCATCTTTTCACATGTCTGTTGGCTATCTGTATGTCATCCTTGAAAAAATGTCTGTTTCAGTCCTCTGCCCATTTTTTAATTGGAGTGGTTATTTTTATGTTGAGTTGGGTGAGTTCTTTATATATTTTGGATATTAACTCCTTAACAGATATATCATTTGCAAATATCTTCTCCCATTCAGGACATTGACTTTTTGCTTTATTGATCATCTCTTCACTGTGCAAAAGCTTTTTTAGTTTGATGTAGAATAATTTCTTTATTTTTGCTTTTATTTCCCTTTCCTGAGGAGACAAAACCAAAAAAATATTGCTAAGTCAATATTTTGACTTAGCAGTGTCAAACAGTGCATTGCCTATGTTTTCTTTTAGGAGTTCTATGGTTTCAGGTCTTACATTTAAGTCTTTAATCCATTTTGCATTTATTTCTGTATGTGATATAAGAGAGTGGTCTGGTTTCATTCTTTTCCATGTAGTTGTTTTCTTTGCCCCAGACCATTTGTTGAGGAGACTATCTCTTCCCCACTGTATATTATTGGCTCTTTGTCACAAATTAATTAACAATATAAGTGTGGGTTTATTTCTGGGCTCTCTATTCTGTTCCACTGACCTATGTGTCTGTGCCTTTTTCTCTCTTTTCTCCTTCTGGGACCCCTATGATGTGAATGTTAGTATGTTCTATGTTATCTTAGAGGTCCCTTAAACTATCCTCATTTTTTAAATTCTTTTTTCTTTTCACTATTCCAATTAACTGATTTCCACTATCCTGTCTTCCAGATCACTGATCTGTTCTTCCACATCCTCTAATCAGCTGTTAATTCCTTCCAGTGTATTTTTCATTTCAGTTATTGTGTTCTCCAGTTCTGATGGGTTGTTTTTCACATTTTCTATCTCTTTGTTGATGTTTTCACTGAGTTCATCCATTCTTCTCCTGAGTTCAATGAGTTTGTTTATAAATATTACTTTGAATTCCTTATCTGGTAAATTGTTTATCTCTATTGTGTTTAGTTCTTTCTCTGAGGTTTTGTCTTGCTCTTTGAGAGGTATTCCTTTGTCTCTTCATTTTGCCTAACTCACTCTATTGTTTTTATGTATTAGGTATATCAGCAACATTTCCAGGTCTTGAAAGACTGGCGTTATGTAGAAGGTGCCTTGTGGGGCCCAGTGGCACAATCCCCCCGGTCACCAAATCCAGGTGCTTCAGAGGTATCCTCTTGTGTACTGTGTGTACCCTCCTGCTGTGGTTGGGCTGTGATTGCTGCAGGCACAGTGGTGAGTGGGGTTGGTCCCCAGGCCAGCTGGCTGTGAGGCTCAGCCACAACTACTGCAGGTGTACTGATGTGTGGGGATGGCCCCCAGCAAGAGTACCTGTGAGGCCCAGCCATGAATGTTGTAGGTGTGCAGGTATCCTGGGCTAGCCCCTGGAGCAAGAGATGCTTTGGAGGGGTGCCAGGTCAAGCCAAGGCCACTTGCTGGTTGGGGTGGAGCAGGAGCCACTCTGGAGAGTTGCCAGGACAGGAAACAAGGTGTTAGCTAGTTGTGGAGAGTGACAGAATGGTGCCTGTGAGCACAGGGCCAGCTAGGTGGACGGAGAGTTAAAAAAAAAAAAAAAAAAAAAGCCCACTGGTGCTTCCATCCATGGAGAAAGTTTCACCAGATCTCTGACTCTTCAACACATGCCCTAAAATTAGTCAGTGAATCTTCTCTGGTATGACCCAGGCACTTTTCAAGCTGCTGCCTCTCTGCTGAAACTCAGAACAAGTGAGTTTGTGTATGAGCCCTTCAAGAGAGGAATCTCAGTTTCCCATAGCCTTCTGGTTCTCCCATTGACTTTCAAAGCCAGACATCATGGGGGTTTGTCTTCCCAGCACACGTCCCCAGGCTGGGGAGCCCAGTATGGGGCTTGGACCCCTTACTCCTCAGGAAGGACCTCTCTGGTTGTGATACATCTCTCACTTATAGGTCACTGCACTGGGGGTGTGGGTTCTGACTAGACCACATCTCTGCCCCTCCTATCCTTCTTAATACATCCTTTTCTTTATATCCTTAGTTGTGGAAAATCTGCTCTGCTAGTTTCCATGTCATTCTCAGATACAGTTGTTCTACATTCAGTTGTAGTTTTGGTGTCTCCATGTTAGGAGGTGAGCTCAGGATCTTCCTACTCCACCATCTTGATCTGGACAAGAATCATCCTTGATTCCTATTTCCTTCTCATTCTCCTCATGAACTCTACCCTCAAAACACAGGTATTTTATAGAACCTAAGATGCCATCAATTGTGAGATACATGATTATAGTATTCATCCATAAGAAAGAAAAATAATCTGGCAACAATATGACTCAGTGGCATTGCTTAGAATTTTTATTTTATACCTAAAGACTTCCAAACTTACGTAGACTTTTTACCATGTTTAATTCTTGTTAACACTGGGCAAGGAAAATGTATGTGAAATAAGTCGGTTAAGACACTAGAAAAGAAAAATGTATGGGAAATAATTTGGTTAAGGTTTCAAAAAATATTATCAACTTCAGAACCCACTTTCTTAATTGCTTTGACTCAGAGTCATACAAATACATGTTTTTCCACAACACATCATCCATGGTGCCGCTAAGAGTAGTGATGCAATGCTCTACTTCCTACAGATTTAAAATAGAATCTGCCAAACTGCTAGTAACCTGTGACTCAAATAAGAAAGTACAAAAGCACTAAACCAAGTGTGTTCATGTGCAGATAAATGGCAACTACATCTCTATGCCTCCCGGTCTGTAGTGATGGTCAGAGGCCATCAATTAGAAGACATATCAACTTCAGAGGCATTAACATGTAAAAAAGGTGGGGGAACCTTCAGACCAAAATATGTATATTCTCTACCACTATCTCCCTGGTCCTAGCCACCATCATCACATGCCTGCCAGCTTCTCATAGCCTCCTAATTAGTTCTATACTTGCCCTTCTACAATCAGTTCTCCTTATAGCAGGCCATGTGATTCTTTCACAATGTGAATTTAGTTTCCTGAACACACTAAACATAATTCTCACTCAAGGTCTTTACTTGCTGGGCCCTCTTTTACGTCACTGCTCAAGTGTTGCCTTGTCAGCAAGGCCTTTCCTGACCATCTGATTAAAAATTCCTCCCCCGAACATACTCTGTTTCCTTGCTTTTTTTTTCTCTCTAAAAGACTTATTACCATAGATAATTAAATAAATGTTTATATATACACATACATATTTATTTATGTTTATACAATATATTTATATGTATAAATATAAAGCACATTTAAACATTGATAGATAGTAGATAAACATTTATGTCTGCCTTGTCTCCTCTCATCATAGAATAAGCTCCAAGAGGACACAGACATTGTTTTTGTTCTCCATGCCCATAACACTGACTTGCATATAGATAATACCTAGTAAATATGTTACATTTTTTAAAATGAAAATGAGTAATGAAAATGAGTTAAATATAGTGAATTAACTAACTAAATTGCCATAGAACCTGATGAGTATGGTAAGAGACACTAGGTATATTTCCTTGGATAAATTTTGTTCAAACTGCAACCATGCTACAGAACTAGTGTTGGAGGAATAAATGAGATGACCATAAAAACAAATGCACCTCCACCTGCTCTTCCCTGCTACTGATTGTTATTAAGAGTCTAAGGAGAAGAGCATAGGGGAAAAACAGAAATGAATGCTACTATTTCTGGGTATACTGGATTTCTGGCATTACGTTCAGAATGAAAGGGTGATGGGGTGTCAGCATTCAGAGTGTTCATGGTGATCAGAAACCTATCAGCACACCAGGACATGCCTAGTATCAGCTTTTCTAGGAAAACTTTCTTGGTCCTCCTAGCTCACATCTTTCTCTTTTTATGGATTCCCACAGGCTACAGAACACTGCCCACCTGATTCTATCACTCCTCTACATGCAAATCTTTCTCTCCACCATACTGTACATTTCTGAAGAGCAAGAACTTCATCACCCATACATAGAGTGTCTTCCACCACTCCTAGCACAGAGTTATATCCATTTGGAAAGGAATAAAGTTTCAGGGAAAAATGAAGCATTTTAGCAGTTAATGAGAGGGTCAGTAGGCCAGGTCCTGCAGGGGAGATAGGGTCTTCACACGGATAAGCCTCGGACAGGGTATTTGGAAAGTTTGCTTGCCAAGAATCTCATTGATTGGAGGCTATCAGCTCTATGGATGAAGTTGTGAGTGTCAATCAAATTACTTGTGAAGAGTTAAGTCTGTCCACATTTGTCTCCCATTTGAGGGTGCTGAGAAAGGGTGGAGGGACCTACCTTCAACACACTTACACTTAGAGGTACTCTGTAGGAGGCAGTAATTTATAGTTACGGAATAAAGTTGGGTAGGTATTCAATGAAACTCTGTTTTGGGGGATGCTGTGTATAGCTGATTGTTCATTATAGGTAGAGCCAGCTTCATTTGGACAATACTGTCAACCGTAATTCTAGCTCTAGAGAACTTCTCCATTTTTGGCTTCAGGATATACACTTAGAGAAATTTCCTAAAATCCTTCCTGGAAGAAGCATCTACTGGCAGCTGCTTACTTTAAGGTAATATGAGTCATTATCAAAATGAAACTTAAGTGACATATGCAATTTTATTTTTATTGTTCATTCCGTTCTATATTTTATCTGCTATTCTGCATTTTATCCATTTTTCAAAAATAAAAATATTACATTTTTTAGAAATTATAAACAGCATACAATTTTAAGTAATAAAGGAATTATTTGACCCTATTTGGCTGGAACCTTCCTAACCAATTTCTTCCTTTGTTATGCAACTATATAGTTACCTGATGCTCAGTGGTTGTACTGAATAGAGATCATCAATTTAAATAATTCATATCCTTAGAAAGGGGTTGGATGATTTGTGATATAAAAAGAAAACGCTGTTTCAATGGTTCAGCTGTACAGTGACTGCATGTGGGATTAATGTGATCTTTGAAAAGGGAGACTGGCCAATGCAGCTATTGTTTTATTCATTCTAAAAACTTTAGAACTTAGTGTACCATCTTTGTAAGGTGAACAGTATCACTGTTGCCCAACTTCAGGGAGCATTACTCACATTTATTACTGTGTGTGAATGGAATTCCTGGAGCGGTTGCCTTCTGACATTTACATAGAACACAATTTTGAATGGTGCCTCCTGAAGAATGGTAGCCCCGAGGAATACTAGGGTGGGTATGAAGAGTCAACTAGAGAGAACTAGAGGGGGAAAAGTCTTCCAGCCACACTGGAATCTATAAAAAGTTCTCACAGATGCCACCCTCCAATCGATGATTCTTTCTCACAATTTTAAAATAAGCTAAATATAAACACAAATAATAAAATCATTATATTCAAGATTGAACAAACATGACAAAAATTCTCCTAAATGAAAAGATTTTCTTTTCAAGTTTAAGTAAATAATGGAAAACTAGCTGACATTAAATACAAATAAAAGCAAAATTTCCTCTTGACCAATAAGATGATAAAGTCAATAGCAAGTAGCAATGGCATAAAATGATAAACTAATTAAATGATTAATTAAAAAATAGAATATTGGCCAGCTCATTGTTCCAGAAATCTCCTAGATATTGGATTGGAGGCTAGAGGGAGTAGTGACCTATGCTCAGAAAGTTTGCAGTACTCATTTCCTTTTCCTGATCAATATCATTTATTGCAAACAAATATTAACTTAAAATGGATCATAGACCTAAATGTAAAAACTAAAACTTCTAAAGAAATAAAAGTAGAAGAAAGTCTTTGTGAACTCGGTTGGCCAAGACTTCCTAGATATAACATCAAAATATAATACTCTTAACAAAAATCTGATGAATTGGGCTTCATTAAATTAAGAAATTCTGCTCTTTGGAAGACACTGTAAATGAAAAGATAAGACACAGACTAGGGTAAAATATTTGCAAATCACATATCTGACAAAGAACTTGTATCAGCAATATAAAAAGAACTCTCAAATTCTACACTAAAAAAGAAATCAAATAAATCCTCAATAAAAAAATGAGCAACAGATTTGAACAGACACTTTAGCAAAGAAGATATATGGATGACAAAACACATGAAAATGATCAATATCATTAGTCATTAGAGAAATGCAAATTCAAGCCACGATCAGATACTAATTTACCTTTTAAGATGGCTAATATTAAAAAGACGGATCTTGCCAAATGTTGGAAAATATGTGGAGCGACTGGAATTTTCATACACTGATGGTGGAAATGTAAACTTACACAACCATTTTAGAAAACAGTTTGCCAGTTTCTTAAAAAGTTAAACATACACCTACCACCTGACCCAGCCTTGCCGTTCCTAGGCATGTATCAAGAGAAATGAAAGCATATAACTAGACAAAGACTTACACATAAGTGTTCACAGCAGCTGTATTTGTAATAACTGAAAAACTGGAAACTTAAGTGTCTATCACCAGGTGAAAGAATCAACAAATTGTGGAACAGTACTCAGCAATAAAGAGTAATGATCCATGCAACAAAATGGATGAATGTGAAAATAACTATGATGAGTGAGAGAAGCTAGAGAAAAAAAAAGTACACACTGTATGATTCCATTTATATAAAATTCTAGAAAATACAAACTAATCTATACTGACAGGAATATATCAGTGGCTTTCTGGGAATTGATGGAGGATAGGATAGGGGGTGGAGCTGGGGAGGGGTGAGAATGAGAAATCAGGAAGGAACACAGGGAAACTTTTGGAAGTGATGGATATGTTCACTATCTTGATTATGGTAATGATTCCACAGGTGTATATATGTCAAAAATTATTATATTGTATACTTCGAATATACGCAGTTTATTTTGTCATTTATACCCCAATAAAGCTGTTAAAATTTTTTTAAAGGTGTTTAATTAGAGGAGTAGTATGTTCAAGTCATTCAGTGAAAACTGACTGGATTCTAACTATAGATCAAGTTTTTTAAAAGAGGAAGTTTAGAAAAATTATCTAGATTGGTTATATGCAGATAAAATTTGAAGTTGAAGAAACCAGAAAAGGAGTAACTAAAGGAAAAAGCACAGACTCTGGAGTTAGAAGGACATAAGCTCAGATCCAGGATCTTCCACTTAATGCCTGTGTGACCTTAGGAAAGTTGACTAACTTCTCTGAGCTCAGTTACTTCATCTGTAGAAGAAGAAAGCATGTATCTGAGAGTCATCATGATGTTTAGAAATCACAGACACAAAGTATCTGGTGCAAAGCAGTCACCCCTTAACAGGAGAGCAGGTATTAATTGTATTTGTTAATAGATAAGAAATATATTTTTGTTGGTCAGACATGAAGTTATAGAGGCCAAAACTAGGGAAGGGAGACAAAGTGAAAGCGGTGAAATATCCTGGATTTTATATAAAAAGACAAGATGCTTCTAAATTAGTTTTTAGAAGCATGGGAAGCAAGTATCAATCACTAAAAGAATGATAGCTCCATCACTAGAAGTTTTTCTAGTAATCAGGGGAGAAGGGTCAAGGATAGTATAGACTAGTATACATCCACACAGATAGATCCTAAAAGTGGTTTTTTGATGCAAGTCTGAAGTTGAGTCTAATATATGTTATTAATAATTGGAAGCCTCCCTGGCTGCAAGCCTCACCAGCTTCTGTGTTGCAGCAATGGCTATCAAGGTTCAGTTCCGTACCCAGCACTGACCAGGGCTGGAGTCCCTGGGAAGGTGCTTCACTGCTGGGGCTGCTAGAGACCAGAATCACCACATTCTACTGCTGTCATAGAGACCACCTGTACCTGTGAGTGAGCACTGCACTGAGGGGACTGGCAGAAGGAGCTTCTACTTTTCTCCTGCTTTCTGACCTCCCCCGGTGCCTCTACTGCCTGAGTTAACAGCAAGCCAGCTAGTGAACAAGCCCCGGGAAATAAGAGTTTGCTGGCCCCCAGCCCGGGCAGCACAGAGCAGAACGTAAGAGTGCAGGACTGAGAGGGGACAGGTAAATAACCAGCACGGTGTCTACAGGAGTCACTGCAGAGAGAGAACAGGGATGAAGGTGAAATGGAAGTAATGAAGAAAGAAAAACAGAAAGAAGTGAATCAGAAAAATTAAGTGCCCCAGAAGTTCAGGGAAGAGAGAATTTGAAAAGGCAGACATTCAAAGGTGTCCACTGCTAGAGAGAGGGCAAGGTCTAAGAGAAGGCCACTGGATTTGACGATCAGCAGTCCTACTGACCTTGAAAATCTAGTGTTAGCTTCTCAACTATTGCAGGAGCGGGTGCCAGATTTCAGAAAAGGATCAATTTCAGCAAATAAGATTGTGGGTATAAACTCATCGTAAACTTCAACTCATCATTGAAGTTTAGCAGAAAGTGTGAGAAGTCAACTGACTCATACACCTTTCTCAGAAATTGGACTCTAATAGGGTGACCAACCTGTTCCCATTTGTCTAGAACTTTTGCAGTTTTAGCTTGGAAAGCTCCTGGTTCCAGGAACCACTTAGTTCCAGGCAAGCTGAGATGGCTGGTGACCATGACCCAGAATGTCTTAGAGAATGTGCACAAATAAGCTATATTCAGATTTCAACAAAGGATGCGGATGATGGTAACGTGTAAATTCTAATGTATTTCCAGAATAACCATCGTTTTGCTCCCTGGTTCACTAATAATGCAGTCATTCCACTTGACTTTTAATGTGATTCTTCTTCATCCAGGTCTTACCCTTTTTAGTCTGTCTACTGGCTGCAATGACATCCCAAGAGAAATATTCTCCTACTTGGTTTTTTTCAAACTCAACCTTTTCACGACACCCCAGTTAATTAATATCTGCCCTGGGTCAGCCTGGAGGGAACCGTGTTGAGCTTCGAGATTTCCATTTGAACACTGAACCCCAGGAAGGAGCAAGACAAATTTATACCAGTGGGTCTAATTGCTAGAAAGGTAATTCTGCAAAGATGGAAATCAGCTGAAAGATTAACACTGCTATACCAGCTTGAGTGCCCTGGCTAACAGAGAGAAAATAATGTTTCAATTAAATGAAGGGATACTGAATTAGGTAGATTACTCAGGAGACTGGTAATGGAATACAGAGCCTTTCACCTCCAGGTCACCATGACCAATCTGGTCCAGGGCAGTTCTAGACCATAGTTTTAAGGAGCTGAGGGCTCACCCCAGCCCTTACTGTCTGCAGCACTTGATGAACTGGTCTCTCAAAGCACGTGCATCAACCTCTCAAGGTCACTGTGGTTCACTGAAGATGTACGAGGAAGCAAAGCCCCTCTTTGGAAGGGAGGGGCTGGCCCCGAGGATAGCCAAGGACCACTACAGGGAAATTAGGATGGGGGAAATGATTCAAGATGGGGAGCCACACGGGGGGGGGGGGGGGTGGCGGGAATCATGTTTCAACTCACATAGGAGGCAGTTAACTGTTTCACCTTAGAATTGAGATAGAAGTGAAAGTGGTGATTAAGCGTTTGTTCTCTGTTTGGGGAGGGAGTGGAGAGCGAGGAGGAGATTTGCAGTAGAAGTCAAAACTTCATTAGAGCCCAGAACAAGATGAGCAAAACTGAGTCATGATATCGCTTGTTACCACTCACATTTGAATATGTCCCAGGGCTTATCTTATTCCACAAAATATTACCACAGACGGATAAAGTCTGATATAAGGAGATTAGCTTAATTCCTGATGCCAGTGTAACAAAAATCCTCTCCCATAATGGAACCCATATGTCAGCTGGGATCTCCCAGTCATTTATGATCCAGATAAGACTGTCTCAAACTGTACATTCCATACTTTGTAGGAGTCTAAAAAGTCCCCTAGATTCCTGCAAATTCTCAGAGGTTGTGTGCTTATGGCTACCTCTGCATTGAAATTCCTGCTTTTCCTAAATACATTCAGTGGATATGTTATCTGACCATTTGGGGCCTGCTCTGTCTGCGAAGATCTAAATGAGAAACTCAGCTGCTTCCTCCATCTCCACGATCACTGTATTAAAATGCACAGAGACTTCAGTCAAAATGGGATGTGGGGTGCAGAAAGGTGGAGGCTGTTTCTGTCACAGCAACACAAATGGGGGCAGTCCCTGATTTTAAAAGTCTCAGAACACCCCACCACAGGGACATTCTCCTGGCCCCTTCCCTCAGCTTGTGACTATCCAACTGCCCTCTCTTCTCCCCTTGACCTTCTCGAGTGCCCCAGAAACCCCATATTCTTATTTCCTTTGCAATTCTCACATCCAAAGTCTCTGGGACCACCTTTTTGAGCATCTTGGCAAGGCAAAAGGGCTTCCAGGTCAGGAATCCACCCTCTAGAGGAGGTGGTCTGGGTTTTAAGAAACACTTTTTTTTTCCCTCCCCACTAAAGAAATACACCAAAGAACTATTTCAACAATAGCCTGAGAGACAAAATTCTAATTCAAAGCGATACACGCACCCCTATGTTCATACGAGCAATATTTACAATAGTCAAGACATGAAAGCAACCTAAATATCCATTGACAGATGAATGGATAAAGAAGATGTGGTACATATATAAAATGGAATATAACTCAGTCATAAAAAGAATGAAATAATGCCATTTGCAGCAACATGGATGGACCCAGAGATTATCATACTAAGTGAAGTAAGTCTGACAAAGACAAATATATGATATCGCCTATATGTGGAATCTAAAATATGACATAAATGAACTTATCCATGAAACAGAAACAGACTCAAATATAGAGAACAGACTTGTGGTTGTCAAGGGGGAGAGGGGGTGGTGGAGGGGTGGATTGGGATTTTGGGATTTGGGGATTAGCAGATGCAAACTATTATATATAGAATGGATACATAGCAAGGTCCTACTGTATAGCACAGGGAACCATATTCGATATCCTGTGATAAACCATAATGGAAAGGAATAGGAAAAAGAACATATATATATGTAGAACTGAATCCCTTTGCTGTACAGCAGAAACTAACACAACATCGTAAATCAGCTATACTTCAATAAAATAAATTAAAACAACAACAAAAAAAAAGTTCGAGAAAAGGAACTTCCCAGTTCAGCTCATTTCTCAGGATATAAAACGAAAACATGGAAACGTAGTACCATGCAAATACATTGGCAGATTGAGTTCCCCCAAGTAGAAGGCACAACTAGAATTTTGGCACCTTGATGAAGAATTACATGGAATACTGAGCAGGGACGGGCTGTGGCCATGTTATTAGACATAGACATGAGTGGTCCTACGATAATTCCAAATTGATGAACCAAACCTTTAATAAAGACAGTTTGGGGACATTTGGTTTGAGAGGGACTACTTAGGGTTGAGTGCCTTGGAATGTGTTTCTGATGGGGGCGGAGGAAAGATGTGTAACTTCACTAGAGAATGCAGGTTTATCATCACCGGCTGCTGGAAAAATCTATAGGCATCAAAGTTGTTTCTAGAAAGGTAACTGTGGTAAGTACATAGTTTTTCACTTTCCTATTAAATATTATAGCAATGTACCCTTTAAGCAGAAGATACTTCTTAAAATACCTTCATTCCCATCTAATTCAAGCCATCATTTTACAGGTAAGGACACTGAGGCCCTAAGAGCCTGGTGGATCTAGGGCAGGAAATGGGAGCTTTACTCCTTGTCCTCCCATGTTACCATCCCCTGGTTCTCATGCATTAAAGCCATGTAGATTTATAAGAGCAAAAATGATTTACGAATCCTGGGGAATGACAACAAGGAGAATTTTTTAAACATATGTTTAAATATTCTGTGCCCTCGATTTGATGGGAGATGTAAGAGAGCACGGGAAAGTTGACCTATAGATCATTGGGATGATCCAGCTGAGCCAAGTAAGACAGCTTTTCATTAGCTGGGTACTTTGGAGTAGCTGGGATATTTTTATCTGGTAATGGAGAGATAAATATGGCCTCTGGGAACACTTCTTGGAAATTGTACTTTCTCCAGATGCTCAATTTGGGTGTGGGACAGATTGGCTTCAAGGCCAAAAGCAACAAACATTACCACAATCCCACTGGTCAGAGAGCTGAGGATCTTCAAAGGTTTGGAGGCTTGCCACGAGACCCTTGGGTTTTTGTCATCAGTCTCAACAGCAACCTTAAAATTCTTTGGACAAGCGACAGTCATCAAAGCTGATGGTCGATAGAGCCTGCGCAGGCAGGAGCGAGCCATGGCTGCTGAGCTCTGGTAGTTAATGCCCCTCTCCAGACACTCACTCCATCAGGCTCCAAGACAGGCACTGAGCGAGGTTAGCCATTTACCTAATGGTCCCCTACCACTCAGTGGGAGGTAATAAAGTTCCTCCTGCCCCAGGCTGCCACACTTACTGGCAGAAACTGGCTGAACAGAAAATATCTGGGAGTATTTTTAAGTACACAATCTGGTCCTGATAAGTAGTTATCTCCATAAAGCCATCTAATATTAAATTTTATTGACTCTTTTCAAAAGCACACTTGGAAATCTCAAGTTTGGAAGTGACGGGGGCGGGGTGAGTAAGCCAAGACATCAGAAATCTATTATATGGGCAAATATAATATCAACCTCAGTAGTAGATATCTATGAAGGTCCACACATTGGAAATATAGCTTGGAAAGTGTAGACAGTTCCTACCCACATCTGTATAGCAAGTGTGTGGGGAAACAGTCTATATGCAAGTCGATAAGAAACAACCTCTATGTGCAGCAAAATATGCACTCACAAAACATGTCATTCAAGTGTCAGAAAATGTCAACAGATAATTGCTCTCTTTCTTGCCTGACTTTCATATGCATCACACCCTCCCTTATGGTATGTTGGCACTTGGCCTTAATCTGGAAAAATCTGAATTCCAGAGTTTGTTGGAAAAGAAATGCTGTTTCACTAGCTTTAAGAATGTACTTATCTGTGTATTTCAGTAAACTCATCTGTATTTGAATTTTTTTTTAATTGAGGTAACACTGGTTTATATCATTATGTATATTTCATGTGGACAACATTATATTTTGACTTCTGTATACACTATAGTGTGCTCACCAATAGTTTAGTTTCCATCCGTCACCATACAGTGGAGCCCTTTAACCATTTTGCCTAACCCCTTAACCCCCTTCCCCTCTGGTAACCACTACTCTGTTCTCTGTATCTATGTATTTGTTTTTGTTTGGTTCAATTTGTTCATTTATTTTTTTTTAGATTCTACATATGAGTGAAATCATACAATATTTGTCTTTCTCCATCTGACTTATTTCATTTAGCATAATACCCTCAAGGTCTATCGTGTTGTCACAAATGGCAAGATGTTATCCTTTTCTTATGGCTGAGTAATATTCCATTATATATTCCACTCCATTACACAAACACACAAACACATATACACATATATAACATATACATATATATACCACTTCTTCATCCATTTATCTGGGGATGGGCAAGATATAGACTGTTTCCATATCTTGGCTACAGTAAATAATGCAGCAATGAACATAGGGGTACATAAATATCTTTTCAAATTAGTGCTTTTGTATTACTTGGATAAATACCCAGAAGTGAAATAACTGGATCATATGGTAGTTCTAGTCTTCGTTTCTTTGAGGAAACTCCATACTGTTTTCCACAGTGGCTGTACCAATTTTCATTCTTACCAACAATTTATGAGGGTTCCCTTCCCTCCACATCCTCCCCCAAATTTATCATTTCTTGTCTTTTTGATAATAGCCATTCTAATGGGCATGAGGTTATATCTCATTGTGGTTTTGATTTGCGTTTCCCAAATAATCAGTAATTTTGAACATCTTTTCATGTGCCTGTTGGCTATCTGCATGTCTTCTTTGGATAAACGTCTATTCAGATCCTCTGCCCATTTTTAACTGGGTTATTCATCTTTTGTTGTTGAGTTGTATGAGTTTTTTATATATTTTGGACAATAACCCCTTTCTGGATATGTGCCTTGCAAATATCTCCTCCCATTTGGTAGGTTGTCCTTTTGTTTTATTGAGGGTTTTCTTTGTTGTGCAGAAACTTTTTAGTTTGATGCAGCCCCATTTGTTTATTTTTGCTTGCTTCCCTTGCCTGAGGAGACATATCCAGCAAGATATTGCTATGACTTATGTCAAAGAGTGTACTGACTTTATTTACTTCTAGGATTCTTGTGGTTTCAGTTCTTACCTTTAAGTCTTTAATCCATTTTGTGTGCAGTTTTGTATATGGTATAAGAAAGTGGCCCAGCATCATCCTTTTGCCTGTAGCTGTCCAGGATTTTTAAAATTTTTCCTTTTATTTCTTCATTGACCCAGTGGTTGTTCAGTAGCATATCCTTATAGTCTCCACGTATTTGTGATGTTTAAACTTTCTTCATGTAGTGATTTGTGGTTTTATACCATTGTAATCAAAATTTAAAAATAAGTTGCTCATCCTTAAATATGGATTTATTTGAGGTTATTCCAGCCATTTTATAATCTAATTTAAATTCTTAATTTTCTTCTCATTGATATAAAATATAGGTCTCAGTCTATTTCTTAACCAAAGATATATCAATTCCACTGAGATTTCTACTGTTTCCCTGTTTTCACTGCATTTCTAAATGTTTTTCATCTTTCTACTTGACTTACTTTTTTCTTTCTTTCCTTTTTTCTCTTTATTTGTTGTATTTTTTGAGGAACATCTTAAAATTCAACTGAGATGATTTAAATGAAGAATGTCAAAGCCAATTATGGATTGACTGGAAATGACAATTGAAGATTTGATAGCTATGATATAATAGGACTTCTCCCTCACAAAGTGCATGCATTTTTTCCAATTGTTCTCATTATGAAGATGGCACAACTTCTATATAATTGACTTATTTTATAGGAGAGATGATGAGATGAACCAAAGGACTAACTACTTTCATCATTGTCAAGTCACCACATATATTTCCCTGAAAAGAGGGAAACAGCCCTACCGAATTGGTTTGAAGGAGAGATTAATAGGGAATTAGGGCTTGGTCTGGTCCGATGGCCAGTGTAGTAAATGCTGGGACCCAGTCTGCTGTAGTAGTGAATGCCCAACAAATGAAATGGTCGCATTACTACTCTTAGACTGTTCATTGAACTCCATACCTACCAGAAGCCGAGGGAGAAAAGACCACTGACTGCTAAAGATCACAAACTTTTAGCAAACATGCATGTGTACATGTGACCAAAACATTTTGGCCAATGAGTTCACCTCAAACAGAGCTCCTATTTCATGTACATAGAGTACATTTCATTCACTTCAAAGTTTGGAAAGAGTATGGGGCTGAGACCCAGAAGATCTGTGCCCAGTCTGGCCCTGCTAATAGCTAGCTGTGTGACTCCTGGTTTGATAGCATCTACATCTCCAGGAGTTGCATCCATGGCACAACTATTGGGAGAGGGAAGGCATTAGAGCCTGGGAGGTAGAAACTTTGATTTCCCTTTTTGGTTGTTGGTCTGTCAGAAAAAGATGTTCATCATCCTGAACCCTCCCCTGTGCCTCCCTTTTTCTCAGTTTCACCTCCCCCCCAAGTCTTTCCTTTGCTGTCCACAGAATTCTAAAGTGATAGGCTTTCAGGATATATCACACTAATACATCATCAACATTGTCATTATGATGTATTAACACAATGCATCATCATAGACCTGTCAGAGTCGTGATTTATGACTCAAAAATGTGTTGTAGTGTAGCAAGGCATCGGGGACCCAACTGACTGAATACTTGTTTATTTTTACACTTAAGGGCTTTGAAAGTAAGTTTCACACTACTTCTCCTCAAAGAAGAATTAGGGGAAGACTTTGAAAGGAGGACTCCATTTCAAAACACTGTAGGGGCCATGGGTCACACTTAAGATATAAGGGTTTATGTTTTCCCATACCATTTTAAGTTCAGAATCAAACTTCCACACGTCAAGTCATTTGGCTCCTGCTGAAGAAATCTAGCCTTTTCCATGCCTTTCCACCCCTCTATTTAGAACTCCCTTAATAGTAAAGTGTGAGAGGTGTGGTAGGAAAGGTATACATTAGAGGCTTTCTTTTACTGCCAAAAGTAATAAGGATAGTGTTATATTTTATGAGAGTAATAAATGTGATTATGCAGGGAAAATCTGCTTGTGAGGTAGCTGGGTGCTGGCATTACACATTTTCTTTCTGGGCGTTAAGTTCTTTCATAATGTCCTTGTCGAAGTATTAAGCACATACTGCATGAAGAGCATTGAGCATGGTGCCAAGAGAAAGGCAGAAGAGGTGGAGCCATTGCAGAGAAAGAAAGAAGGGAATTAAAGCCAGCTAAGAAGAAATATTATATGATTTGAATTATAATAACCCCTTGGAAATGACTGAGATGGAAGAAGACTCATCAGGAAAGGCTTCTGGAAAAGATGAGTCATGGGGCAAACTTGGAAGGACGGACGCTGGGGAAGAGACGAGAGGAATGTCTGATTGTCCCCAACTCTAGGATAACAGTTCTTTCCAGAATACAGTCATTCCTTGGCATCTGCCATGGATTGGTTCCAAGACCCCTGCAGATACCCAAATCCGTGGATGCTCAAGTCCCCTACATAAAATGGCGGCGTACAGTCAGCCATTGGAATTGGCATCTCTACACTTGACCCCACTTGCTCCCTAGAGCCTGGTTTCTTAAGAACTAAAGGCATATTAAATCTGCAGTCTGCGAACTTGGATTGACTCAGGTCCTTTCAGCCTCCTCTGCATAGCCCACCTCCACCCTTCAATTTGTCTAGACAGCAGCATTATCACTTTCACAAATGGCAAAATCTGCAATCATCAAAAATGTAGAAAGTGCCTTTGGCCAAATGTTATTATCGGATCCAAGGACCTAGGGCACAGCCCCAAACTTGAAAGATCAGAGCAAATGTCACCTTAAGGATATCTGTACACTATGACACACATTTTCTTATTGCAAAAAAAAAAAAAAAAAAATGCTTAGTGTAATTACAGCCAGGCCTGGTTTGTCCAGGCTTATTCATCCCCATGTCTGGGGAGCCGGAAATGTAACTAGCAAAGAATTCACCAACAGGAGAGGCAGGGAATTTGCCAAGAGTTTGTTAATCTCAGGGTTTATTTTTTTATCCAAATGTAAAGGGAGTTTGCAAACTGGTTCAGATTAACCTGGTAAGTTGTATATTTTATTAACTTTAAAACATTTTTTAAAACCCTTTTCACATTAAAAGAAAGTACTTAGAGTTAGACAGGGCTGGTGAGGGCGAAGGAAGGTTGTCTGCTTAATGAAGTTATAAGGAGAGATGCGTCAGCAGCTTCATTGCCACTTTCTGGTTTCAGCCAGAAACAGCTGCAAAATGTCTCTTCTAACTCAAGCCTTTGTATGATTTTTACTAACTTCTTATTCAAAAATGTCTTTTATTGATTTTCTAAGGAATCTTGCCACCATGGAGAGAAGAAAGAACATATATGAACATTTTATGCCTCATTCACCATCACAGGTGAATCAAAATCTTCAAGATAATTTGGTTATTGGCTTCAGGTATTTCTGTTGACTTTTTATATTTTCCAGAAAAGCAAAATTACCCAGTTTTCCCATGTATCCTACATTCTAATCACTGAAATGGCTGCCATGATTGAAATTCGTCATTGGAGCCCTACTGTCCCCAAGATAACATCTAAGCTCCTGGGCACGGATTCAAATATCTTCATGAACTAGTCTTTCTTTACTTCTCTACCTGTATCCTCCATTATTTCCATGCCTTAAATTCTAAATTCTTGCCATAATGAACTATCGACTATTTCATACTTTGTCAGCCTCTCCCTTGTCTCCAAGCCTTGCTCGGGCTGTTCCCTCCATCCTTCTTGCCGCAGCCTCCTCACATTTTGTCTGGCTCACTCCTCATCCTCTAGGTCTCAATTTGGGCATCATCTCTCCCAGGATGCTTTCCTCATCACCTTAAGACAAGGGTTAGCTGCCCCATCTGTGTGCTGTCATGTCAAAGCTTGCCAGGATGACTGATTTTTCCACAGTACTTATTACGCTGTCGTGGAATCATCATACTTGTACTTGTGTCCCTGACCACACAATTGGCCCTTCAGATGTATCTGAATCTCAGTTATATCTCCCAGAATTTAACATGGTGCCTGTAATATTCATCCCTCGTATAAATATTTGTTGAATAAACGAGCACAAATAAATAAATATAATATGTATATCGATTCCATGTCCTGCTGCAAACCTTGCATTAATTTACATGACTTCTTAAGTATATTAAATTATTTTAAACCCTTTACACATTAACAAGATCCCTTATCTTCACCCCAGCACAAAGCTTTAGACATAGCAAG
The DNA here is from genome assembly GCF_039906515.1 of Pseudorca crassidens. NCBI lineage: Eukaryota > Metazoa > Chordata > Mammalia > Artiodactyla > Delphinidae > Pseudorca > Pseudorca crassidens. The sequence continues at coordinate 34,855,359 of NC_090309.1, forward strand.
TGCTCAATCAGTATTAAACAATTGACTAATGAATAGAAGCTCTTTGTGCCCAAAGGAATAATTGACATCTTTGTTATGCAAAACCAGAGACCATGCCCAGCCTAATACCCCATGTTGCTGCTGTTTGTATCATGTTGGAATTCTTGATTACTGAAACACTAAAATTCTTTTTTTTTTTTTTCTTTCAGTTAAGCCAACTTAGACATAGGCTCCTTGGGCATTTACCGTCTTGATCAAAAATTGGTTCATCATAAGGAAGACTTTGGTCTAGTGCAGTGTATATTTTAAGAGACCCCAGGAAAAGGCACAGTTATCCCTTTATTGACCATCTTAAACTCACTGGCTTTAAATGTCTAATGAGTGTTTTACCATTTGAGTTTAGGGCTTTGATCTCCATAAAAATGTTGATGGCCCCTGGCAGAGAGGTTCTTAGTCTGCTTAGTCACCAAGACCCTGACATTGGCAACAACACTCTAACCTCTCTTGAATGATCTTAGATGGATCTGTATCTCGATTAAGATCCTTTGAAGGCTAGACAATTAATCCAGTAGCTGGCAGTGTCTGCAAAGCCACGACCTCATAAAACCATCTGGCCGAGAGCAGAGTCTAAGGAAATGGAATTGGGTTGGGTAAGATTTGACAGGGGGAGGATTCTGGGAGAATGCTGGGATGATTGCCCTGACCAAGTGTGGTGCTGTTAAAGCCCATGAGCATCTACTGAGCAGTCTGGGGATACTGATGTCTAGAGTAGAGTCAGATCTTGAAGGGTGAAGAAAAAAAGAAGAAGGGAGAGGAGAATCAAACACAAGCTACACAAACTTTACAGATTTTCCCTCTAACTATGCCTCAACCAGAGGTGGCATTTGGGAAACACAGCCATGTTAACCCTGGTAACCATAACTACCTTCAGCTAACATAAGGGTATCTTAGTAGCTCAGTGGAAAGAGTGGAGACATTTGAATCAGAAAGATTCAGGCTCCCTTTTGTAGTTAGGTGATCTTGGACAGGTCATCTCAAAGGCTCAGTTTCTTCGTCCATAAATAGGAATTGCAGTGCTTATGCCGTAAGCCATTCTTAGGATTAGAAGTAATATATGCCTGGAAAATAGTGGGTGTTTAGTGATTTTCCTTCCCCTTCAACAGGATTGCAATGCCTTTTCAGTTTGGCATTTAATTCTGAGTTATCATCACCTTTGGCCAACAGAATGCTTTTAGAGCCTTTTTATATAACAGGAGAGGAGAAGCAGGGAATATCCATAATTGAAACCTCTTTGATTTAGAGGTGCCTGTTGCCAACACTATAAAGTGAGTTCCATGTTTCTCATATCCAAGCCATAGGGGAAAAAAACGGTGAAAATTCAGCCAATTTGTTGTAAGTTCCCTCTATCTCCAAATATCCAGGTATTTAGCCATGTGGGAGAAACAGTATATGACTTGATGACTTTTTCATTTGTCATCCATATGGCTTGGCCATTTAGAGGAAGAGTAATCAGTATAGATACCTATGTAATTCTGAGTCTTCAGGTTTTCTCATCAATCTAGATCATGGGCCAAATTATTAACTCCCTCTTTCTCCCTCAGGAAGTACAAGCATATGTGTTTGTTAATACCCTAATGAGTCTTTTTGTTCTATTTCAGAGCAAGGTTCTTTAACAAGAAGGTTTTAAATAAATTTAGATTTTGTTAAGCTGCAATTAATCTATTTTGCCAACTTCAGTTGGACTATTTTAAAATTCTCTGAGTGATAATATTTTTCATGAATATCACTGTTTTTTATATCACTGTTTTAATATCACTGTTTTCTTATACTTTCTCAGCACTTTTGAGATGTCTCCTGCCAAATCACATGTAGAACTGCCAACAGTTAAACAGGTTTTTTTAAGAGATGAGTCAGAGAAAAATTAATCAAAGATTTTTTTTTTTTTTTTGCGGGCCTCTCACTGTTGTGGCCTCTCCCATTGCGGAGCACAGGCTCCGGACGCGCAGGCTCAGCGGCCATGGCTCTCGAGCCCAGCCGCTCCGCGGCACGTGGGATCTTCCCGGGCCGGGGCACAAACCCGTGTCTCCTGCATCGGCAGGCGGACTCTCAACCACTGCGCCGCCAGGGAAGCCCAACCAAAGATTTTGAGAGATGAAGGAACCTCAGGTTTTCTAGCCCGATCCTTCATTTTACAGATGAAGTTGAGACACGGAAGGGGTGAAATGATTTGCCCAAGGTCACACAAATAAAATATGACAAAACAGAGATAAAAATCAGCCTTTCCAGTTCAGTTTCCTTCTTCCTAAAAAAGAATCAAAATTCTGAAAAGTTTGAAAGAGGCAGTAGCTAGCACAGTCATGACAAGCTACTGAAGGAAACCGGGACATGGGGCTGCACCAAGGAACTGTCGACAGCAGTTTCAAAGAATATAGGGAAGTTGTTCATTAATAAGTAATGGTACATGCACGTCAGTGTTCAGAGCAGCACCATTCACAATAGCCAAGACATGGAAGCAACCTAAATGTCCATCGACAGATGAATGCATAAAGAAGATGTGGTGTATGTATACAATGGAATATTACTCAGCCATAAGAAGGATGAAATAATGTCATTTGCAGCAACGTGGATGGACCTAGAGATTATCATACTAAGTGAAGTCAGTCACACAGAGAAGACAAATGTCATGTGATATCACTTATACGTGGAATCTAAAAAGTGATACAGATGAACTTATTTATAAAACAGAAACAGACTCACAGACATGAAAATCAAACTTACGGCTACCAAAGTGGAAAGGGTGTGGGTGATAAATTAGGAGTTTGGGATTAGCAGATACAAACTACTATATATAAAACAGATAAACAATAAGGGTCCTCCTGCATAGCACAGGGAACTATATCCAATATCTTATAACAAACTGTAATGAAAAGAATCTGAAAAAGAATATGTATGTGTGTGTGTGTGTGTGTATATATATATATATATATATATATCTGAATCACTTTGCTGTACACCAGAAACTAACACTACATTGTAAATCGACTATACTTCAATTTAAAAAAACCAATGAATTTTAAAATCCGTAAGATTAAAGTTGGGAAAATATTTTTTTTAAGTAATGGTGAGCTAAAGAAAAGGAGCACATATGACAATTCTAGAATTCTTACTATATCTTACACTAATACAGTGGTTCACAGTTAGGGATGATTCTGTCCCCTAGGGGATATTTGTCATTGTCTTGAGAAATTTTTGGTTGTCACAATTTGGGTGTATGTCAGGGGAATGCTCCTAGCGTCTAGTGAGTGGAAACCAAGGATGCTGTTAAAGATTCTACAGTGCACAGGATCGAACCCTGCAACAAATAATAATCTGCCCAAAATGTCCATGGTAACAAGGTTGAGAACCCCTGGGCTAATAATCCTCAACTTTATCAGAACCAACATCTACTTCTTATAACCACCTTTACTATCCTGAAATGAAATCCATAGGAATTATCTGCAGCCTCGACTAAATATAAAGGAGAAATAAAAGTATAATAGTTTATACGAAAATTATCTATAGTTCAGTTTTTAAAACTCAGAGACAAGTACACGGGAAGGTGCTTGTACCTATTCATTGAATCATCACTAAGGATGCAACCTATGGAGGGCTGCTGGTGCATGTACCACAAATGATTTTGCTGCCAATGACATGACTTTCTGAAATGGTGAACAAATCTTAATAAAGCTTTGAACAAAATATGATAAAATAAAATCTCTCACTACTTTTCGTGTCAGTATATGTTAAAACCATGAAAAGATACTTTGTGCTTATATGTAAAACAGACTAGGTGTCTAGTGGGATGTCCGGCAGTCATGCAGATCATGGGCAAGTGCTTATTCTACAGGACTCTCTAGCACATCACAGGGCATGTAGCATCCCTGACCCCCATCCAGTAACTGCCAGCAGCACATGCCAAATATTTTAACAATCTAAACCCACCCACACCCATTTCTAAAATACCTTCTGAGAAGGCAACACTTCCCCTTCTAAGCACCACCAATTTGGACAATAATGTAAATGTATATATAAGTAAATTTAATAACTGACTTGGATCTAAAACAGCTTTATAAAGAGTAACTTTACTCTTTCCTTGGTAGGCCCTTCTTTGGTTTTAACAAAAAGTCAGATTGACTCCTAAAACTTCCTGTGCCCATATTCTTTTTTTTTTTTCTTTAAAAACAAAATCATGTAACACCTATCTCACAATAATAAACACTGGTGGATGACCTTATTTCCAAATATGTATATTTTTTCTCTAAAAATGTTTCTTTTTAATGAAAGAACTTCAGATTTTATTTTTGATGAATTCACAATGCTTAGTTATGGATATGATAAACAAAATATATAGCAACAACAAAACCATCCATTTTCTGAAAAACTGCGTCTTAAATGAGTGATAAACGTAGTAATTTCTCTCCCATTAGAGTGGATGTGTGTGGATTCTGATGGTGCAGTGAAGAGCTATATTTCCACGCCATAATAAGATTTTACAACAGTAAAACCTCAGCAGTTGATTAACTTCTGTTCTCCAAGCCAAGACACTATTTAAAAACACCAAATTGCTACTGATTCTCAAATTCTTAACTTACGTACAAATTGGAAGATTTAAGTAGTCATCTCATAGAATCTAAGGAAATGAGCTGGTGGAAGAGAAGAGAATATTTTCCAGGTCTTTTACTTATTCTTGACTAGATGGATTTAAATCTTAAAAATAAATCATTGACACATCTTAAACCATGATCCAAACATGTATGTGTGTTTTAAAGTAGAGGGTAGAGATGGGAAAGTGGATGAGCTCGAGGGGTTTGTAGGTTATTTCTACTCATAATCCTTCATCTAGAGCCACATCAATTTTATCTGTTTTATTTGTATGTTTCCAAAAGATTTTGTTCCAACAAAGCATTTCTCCATCTAAAAAAATTTGAAAACCACAGCCTTAAGGGAAATTAGGCAGCAGACATAAAGAAATATAATATAGGTCAAATTTCATCACAACAAATATTATTGTGACAAAATCTCTATATAGCAAAAGATTTCTGAGCCATAGGCAATAACACATTCTTCTTAAGAAATATGCAATACAATAAAATCAAAGAATCTGGACAATCGTTTTATTACAATGGCCTTTGACCTGTATTCTTTGCTTGGTAGAAGAGTGAATCTGTCAGTTGGAATTCAGTGCTGTTAGTTTCCTCTAGGTATAACCATTTCCTTTTCTATCTGTTTGGTGTCTGTCAAATGTTTATAGTGAAATAAAAGACCTGAGTGGGGCTTCCCTGGTGGCGCAGTGGTTGAGAGTCCGCCTGCTGACGCAGGGGACACGGGTTCGTGCCCCGGTCCAGGAAGATCCCACGTGCCGCGGAGCGGCTGGGCCCGTGAGCCATGGCCGCTGAGCCTGCGCGTCCAGAGCCTGTGCTTCACAACGGGAGAGGCCACAACAGTGAGAGGCCCGCGTACCACAAAAAAAAGACCTGAGTGGTTAAGAAGCCACACCTAGAAGTGTGCTCTATAAACCCTAATTACTATTCAACTTTGGTGCCAAGAACAAGAGGAATGATAATCATAAAAGGAACATTGAGGTCCCACGTGATAGGGAGAGCTGGTTGCCACCCAATATCCATTTTCTCCCTCTTCCTTGTTATCCAAAACCTGATTTTACCTGTATACATTAGCAACTGACATACAGCCTACTTTCCCCAGCCTCCCTTGATATTAAATATGGCTAACGAAATACAAAAATGTGGGGTAGGTTTTCAGAGAAGGTCACTTAAAAGGAATAGTCTAAGCAAAGAAGAGCTGCCATCTTCCTTCCTGTTTCTAGAAGTCAGTGATAATGGCTAGAATTTCCTCTACCATCTGGGAAAATTCGTTATCCTTGAAGATGAAAGCCATGTGTTATGAAGCAGAAAAAAACAGAAAAATCTTGAGTTCCTAGTGCTTTTGGAGAGCCACCCAACAGCCCTGGATTGCCTATCTCTGAACCACTATTGCAGGAAAGAATAAATACTTGTTTGATTTATCCTCTAGAATTGGGATTCTGTTACTAGCAGCCAAATATAAATGGTATATCATACTATCCTAACCAGTATATCCTTCTTTTCCATATACTTTGGGATTATATTGCTTGTATTTTTCTATTCAGTCAAAGTATACCATGTACCTTTATTATGTACCAGGACCTGTACTGAGACTTAAGGTTTTAGTAACAGAAATAAATAAGACATGCACCTTTCTTTCATGGAAATATCTCTAATTCCAGTCATTCTAATAGGCAACATAATACCCTTAATGGAGCTTATAGGGCCACACTAAAAAAATGCCTTAAAATTCTGAGTTTCTTTCGTGTTAGTTTTATTTTTTAACAATCTACAATTGTTTTCAGGTTCATTGAGGTAGGATTGATACAATAAGCTGCACATTTTTTAAGGCCATAATTTGATAAGGTTTGAAATGTGCATACACCCACGAAACCATCATCACAATCAAGATAGTAAAGATATCCATCGCCCCTATGCATTTTCTTGTGTCGTTGCAAAATCCTTCCCATCCACACTTCCCACCTCCAATCCCATCCTCAGGCCAACATTAATCTGCTTTGTATAAATGTGCTAGGTTTTCTTTACCAACAGTTCTGATGGAAAGGCACATGGCTATATACTTGCATGTTTTGCTCAGTCTAGAGAGCTCATCTGTTTTCCAGACTTCTAAGATGGCAAGCTATTCTGTTATTGTTTGTTTTCTATAATTTATAGGACTATATCTCAGGTTAGCTACATATGGATAAGAAAGGAGGAATCCTTGATGTTCATCTTTTCAATTATATGCATGATCAACGATAAATCTTTTTATTTGTAGGTATGGATGGATACCAAGGTGAGACTTCCACATATCACATGACTGCTGGAACAGGGAAGTTACTAACAAGGATTCCCATTTAATTCAGAATTCTTCCTGGCTTCTAGACTCCCTATTTGTATCTGAGGACATAAAGAGAGGGAGTGCACATACGCCCACACACACACGCACACACACATACGCACACATTAACTTTTTAAAATAATTTCAAATATTACAAATATAAGGAGCTTTTATGGTATCGTACGTTTTTCCTTAATGATTTCAACTTGTATCTTTGACATACAAATTAACTCTTGGTTCAACTTGTAAGAAGCCAAAGATTTTGTAGTAATTGTGGGATAAAATTTCCCAAGATATCTTTGAGAGAAAGTACCTTTTTAAAGAAAAGGAATCCCTATACCACACAGTAAGGCTCTGGAAATTGAAAGACATCTAATTCCTATAGGTTTCTAGCTTTGAGGAGCTTGCACAGTGCCAGGTTAGGAAACCCTATTTGAATGGATTTGACTCAAACTCATAAAAGAACCCATCTCATGCGACGGGGGAAGCAACTTAAGAAAGCCTGCTTGTAAGTTGCCATAGATCGTCATGTGTGACCCTACCTCCACATGATTTCCTGCTTCTTCCAGGTCATTAGCCACTGATGACTGCAACTGATGGCTACACTACACCATAGACAAGGGGGGAAGAGTAAACTTTCAGAGTCCCTGTTCTCTAATATATTTCTCTTCCTACTCTTGGACCCCATTCTGAATTCCTCCAAGCAGTGTTATTTAGTTAGATGTTTGGATTAGACTCCCATGTTGCCAACAGCGCATCTGTTTTCTCTCTCCACTAACGAAATCAAATGTAGGCTGGAAACAGCTCATTGACTATGTAAGAAGATAGGTCCCTGCAAACCAGATCAGAGCCAAAACCATTAAGCCATTACGTTTTGTGTTCTCATGTTTTATAGCCCTCTTATTCACCCTCTGTGGTAGGAGGTTTTCTGATGTACTTCTGACCTCTCAGGGATAAGTCATTGGCACCTCAGCCCCGTGGCTGACCTTGTGGTCTGGGCTCACGTAGGAAACAAATTAGATGGCGTGATTTGAGGGGCGCTGGGAAATTCTCTCCTCCCGCCTCCTTTTCCTACCACCCAGCCATCACTTTACCAAATATTTAGACTATCTCCCAGATCACTGATACCTGGTCACCAAGTCATCTTGAACTGTCAAGAGTACAAGTGGAATCCACACTGGAAATGTTGACCATTACATTAACACGATGCTACCCAATTAAATGAAAATTCACAAGTTAGAGAACGCTGATCATATCTCTTAAAGCTGTTGGTAGCCTCTCAACCATTGCCACTTCTTTGATTCTTTCACAGTGTCTTGCATTTAGAAAATGCTCAGTAATTGTTTACTTGACAAAAAGAGATGGAGAAAAGAATGCATGAAACACCGACAGGTGAGCTCTCACTTAGTTTGCGAGACACATAGGGCCCTAACTATTTCCTGACTGAATGAATACCCTGTGTGATATTCGACCAAGCTTGCCATAAATTCTCTCCCAGTGAATTTCTAACCTTAACTCTCTTAGTGTTCATAACGTCTTTCATATTCCTCTTAAGAGTTCTAATCTCTGAATGGCTCTGGACCCACGTGAGCAAAATAATAGGATTCCTATTTGAAAAACAGAGTGCGTTCCAGTTCACTCAAGACAAGGCAGTAGTAGGGTAGATGCAGGGACAGTGAGCTAGGAATTGAGATCTGGAGATGTGGAGAGCAATCTTTGCCCTGCTGTTCTGAGGCCACCACTGACGGCAGCTATCCAATTTGTTGTTCCAACAGGACACTTTTGAGTGTGAAATGAAAGTGCTAAGAAAAATTAAGCTAGAGCAACAGGTATACACTGAGCCAACCAGGACACAAGCTCACCTGCAAACTAGGCAAGTTAACTTCTCTGGGAACTTCAGTTTCATTATCTATAAAATTGAGTCAGAAAAGATTATCTGCTTGGTTTCCTCAACTCTAAAGCATTGAGTCGAGAGCCAATCTTCATTTCTCATTCCTAGATTCTCAGCTACGTTTAAAATAGGAATACATACTTTCTCTGATTTTTCACTTCTCTTCCATGTCTACTCAATGGAAATTTCTGGCCACACAAAATCCTCTTGGAGATCAATTTCAAGGAAGTCAGTCTTTCTAATCGTCTGTCTCTAGGTGTAGAGCAGCTTTCAGCACTGCCAGAAATGTAGTTATCCAGAGAGCATGTGGGTCACTATCTCCATGAACTCTTCTCTGAATATATTTTTCTTTTAATTATAGCAGGAAAATAGTGATGAAAATGGTGATGGGAAGACTGTTGCAGGATATTTACTCTTCATAGCTGAGCTCAGTTCCAATTCCTTGGACTCCCTTTTTCTAGAACTGCCTCACTTCCATTCATCACCATCTGTCAGCCATAATGATGCGTTAAACAACTGTATTTTGAAATAGCCAGTAGTTTCCATATGGCCCTTCTTCCCAGCCAAAAAGAAAAACAATTTATTCCTTACACATGTATTATTTCACTTGATCCTCACATCGACTCTGCGTGAAAATTAGATGATTCAGAGAAAACAAGTGACTTGTCTAAAGGGACGTAGGTATCAAGCAGCAGTCAGAATTGGATTCCAGTCCAATTTTATTATGCCATGTTGTATCTCAAGAAATCCTGTGATGGATGAGGTAAAAAGACTGATCATGCCTAGGAACTTTTGCTTTATAAAATATTTAAATTATTTTTAAATACCAGGAATATAATAGTAGGAGTGGCAAAAACAATATGGTCAGTTATGGTCCAGGTGTGAAATTCTTCTTATTCAGCATTTAATGATTCCTTCAACGTGGTTGTCCTTTATCCACAGCTAAGGGGATGTTATAGATAACTCTTCGAAAAAAAAAAAAAATCTTTCAGGATATTGGAGCCAGCACTTGCAGATCATCCAATGCTGTTGCACCCTGATTTTTTTTAAAAAACACATTTCTCACTTAACTACGTGTAAACGGACAGAACGGGAAAGAGTATTCAGTGTTGTAATTGCGGATTTAAAAACAATGGGAAGGGTTTCAATCCTTGAACTTTTAAAGGGCATATTAAATACCTCATTTTAAAAATGGTGAACAACTCAGGGGCTTTTACATGCTCATTAAGAGAAAGAAAGTTAATGAGACTAAAGGCTTCCTGGAAAAATCCACTGGGCTATTTGAATGTATCTTCTTGTTCCTTATTAGGACAGCCAAGGAAACTGAGTTAGCCACCTCCCCAGAAAGACTTGGGATTGGAGTTCAAAATTTAGGTGCTTTAAATAATCACTCAGTATGTGCCAATCCACGTTAAATGCTGAAGTATTTATAAATATTTCTTTTAAATACACAAATTTTTAAGTTTACCCAGACAGGTGCAGGGATGTATCATGTGCCAACAAACTGTCAAAACTTTTGACGAAGAGTCATCAAGCTGTGGCAATGTTTTTAGAAGAGCACAGGTCTTTGTGTGACATAAAATCCAATGCCAGGGAAAATCGCCAGCTCCTTCTGCAGTAATTCATTAAAAAAAAAAAGGGATTAAAAAAGAATTTTCATCTTTCTGCAGACGTCATTTGCCTTGCGAAGTAACGTAGTCATGTAAACCATTACTATGCCTGACTTAGCCTTAAAAGCCTCTGGACCTAGTAAGTGATCAAGGTGCGGGAACCACAATTGAAATTCTGGTTCTCCAAGCAGGGTTAAGAGACTGACAAATTCAAGCAATCTTTGCCAAAGAACTATGAAGCCACAAGAGATTGGAGTCAGAAGAGGGAGCACGCCACTGCTCTTGTGAAGAGTCACAACTTAAAACAGGAAACAGAATAATTGTTTAAAGTGTTGTTGAAGCGTTAAATTCATTACATACTTGGAAGTAATCCCTCTTATAAGGTGTGTATAGTTTATGGACTGATTTTGATATTGTTTTGTACTTTTCTCAGATTTAAGCAATAGGTTACCAGTATCAGAAATAGATATGCTCAAAGCTCTCGGGTGAGTTTCATGTTTAGCAATCAGCCAATATTTACTACAGACTCAGTAAAGGCAAGGTGCTCTGCTAAGAATCAAAGGATTTTTTAATCACGTGAGACAACAGCGGTAGCAACAACAATTGGGGTGTGATCTTGGCCTTCAGAGTCCATCCTCTAGTTGGGGGAGTCAGATACCGACACATACCAACATAACCCACAAGTACAAGGTAATAAAAAGTTAAGCCCCCAGTGGAACAGCTACATAACTGGTGGAGGAGTTCAGGTAAGGAATAGGTCACTTTAGGAAGGACTGATCAAGAAACTCTATATAAGAGGAAGGACTGAAAGTGTGCTCTGAAGACTGGCTAAGAATGTAAATAGAGAGGTAAAGAAAATAAACAGAGAGGTAAGGGGTACAATGTTGATAACGGAAACAGCTGGGGTAAATGAGCAGATGTGAGTAATGTATGATTTGAGTGGAGAGTTATGGTAGATGAGTTTACTAATAGAGGCAGAGAAGATGAGAGTCTTTAATTCAGGTTAAGTAGTTTGGACTTTATAGGCATTAAAAGTCAGGGAAGATTTTTGAGCAGGAAAATATCTATAAATACATATATTTAATTAGCGTATGAGGTTCCAGTTGGATTTAAAATACAAAGGTTAAAGTTGAAGGTACCAGGTAAGAGTTTATTCTAAGTCTTAGTTTGAGGTTATAATTCAAGAAATCAAAATTATGAAACCCTTAGGATGTCTGAAGCACCATAGTAGTTGCTCCACGACACAGAGAATTGAAAAACAAATCACTTGCCTTTGAGAATTAGAAAAAATTACCCTGGAATATCAAAAGAAAGAAAATATCTCTGGTTATTTCAGTAAATTTTTATGCTCAAGTACAAGAAGACATGAATTCTATGGAACAGGAGAGGAAAAGTCATATGAATAAAGTATAATAAAATGAAAAGGCAGCACAATGATTAAAAAAAATAAGAATGGTATAAGGAAATTAAAAATATTATAGCAGGAAAAAATTTTGGAGATAAAAATACAGAATTATAAAGAAGAAAAAAGGAAATTTATGAAATGGTGGACAAATTTAAGAAGTTAAATTATTTTTAAGAAAATATATGTAATATAGTTAGTAAAACTTCAATAATAATATTGATTGGAAATTCCAGATTACATGAACAGAAACTAAAATCTGAAAATTAAGGAGACTTGAGAAGAAATAAAAGCTTGACTAATGTTCCCTCTTATATAGAAAGACTTTAAAAACTATATATTTTTACTCTAATTAAAACAAATTAAAGAATGCCTTTGAAAAATTGAAAAGTAATCAATAGTTGAATTAAAACAAAATATACTCTTCCTAATACACTAGAAATTAATATAGCAAAGAAAGTCTGGCTTATATTCTGAATTTCAGAAAATAATAAAATAATAAGAAAGCATGACTAAAAGAATTATAGAAAGTGACAGAAGGCCAAATATAAGATAAAAGAGTTAAATATTCCCTTTTTAAAAACACTCAGTTTTAAGAAAAAAATCTAACTATTGCAATTAACAAGAATATATCTAAAAAAAATACAAATAAGTTAACAGTAAAAAGTTGAACAAAGCAAATTATATAAATAAAAAGAAGTGAAAGGGTTGCAACAGTCACATCATACAAAACATTAAGGCAAAAATACAGAAAGAGGAACAGTTAATTCATGCCAATACAGGGTACAACTCACTAATAATATATATTGTTATAAATTTCCATATAGGTAATTTTATTATATCAAAATATAATGATATATAAAACAAGTATATAAAATATTCACAAATAAATTTTTTAAAGTCAGTAGAAGAGAATTAAGACAATCTTTGATGACTCAAGCAGCAAAACATAAATATAAAAAGAGATATAATAATATAGATACTCAGCTTAATAACTATAATCAGGCTTTGTATCCTCCAGTGAAAGAATACAAGTATGCCTTGCTTTTGGTGCTGTTGTTTATGTTTTATTTTGTATCATTTTTGCAATATCCCTGCAGCGTTTACAAATTCAATCATTTAACTGGCTACACCCATACACATACACACACACACACACACACACACACACACACACACATCTCAGCGATTATTGCAGACATACCTCCCAGAGAGGCACATTCTAAGATGGAGATTAGCATTTAGAAGTTTCAACATCTATGGAAGGGAAGGAAAGGAGGCAAGTTTGGACGAAGGAGTAGCAGAGCTGTGAGTTGGAGAACAGGATCAGTCATTGAATTTGGTTTCCCAGGGAAGGGAGTGTGGCATTGGGTGTGGCAGCTTTTCAGTGGAGACAATCCCCAAGGATTGTGATAGCTGAGGGCTATTTACCTGCTGCAATCCCAGGAGGAAAAAATATATTTTTCCATTGCTGAAAGAGTGTCTGAACTGTGCATCACAATGTCCATCATGGAAAGCTTACAAAATTAGAAATAATAATGGTCATATTTTCCAATAGAAAAGAAATAAAGCTACAGGTTGAAAATAAAAATATAAATTAACTCCTAAAACTAGAGTATTAAAATCTTGTTTCTAAATAGATTTGTTCAAAGAGAAAACCAAAATTGCAATTACTTCACATTAATTAATAATGAAAAAGAGTAATCTACATATCAAAATATAAAAGATGTGACTAAATATATGCAAAATAAGATATATTTTCTTAAATGTTTTATTTAAATCGTATTACCTCAAAATGTTAAGAAAATTAAGGAACAAGCGGAAGACAGGGAAGAAATATTTGCAGTACATATGTTTGACAAAGGATTTCTATCCACAATATGTAAAGAGCTCCTACAACTCAATAGTAAAAAGACAAACAACCCAATTTAAAAATGGGCAAAAGATTTAAACACACTTCACAAAAGAAGATATATAAATGGCAAAAGTGCACATAAAATGATGCTTAATATCATTAGTCATCAAAAACATACAAGTGACATACTGTGACATACTGTCTCACTCCTACTAGAATGGTAAAAGTAAAAAGATTGACAATATCAAATATTAATGAGGATGTGGATCAAATGGAATTCACATACATTGCTGGCAGTAGTGTAAAAGTTACATCCTCTAAAAAAGTGGCACTTTCTGATAAAGTTAAACTCATTACCTGCCCTATGACACCCATTTCTACTATTAAGTATTTACAGATTGCCATAGGAAAACTTGTACAAGAATGCTTAAAGCAACTCTACTTATAAGGGCCTAGAACCGGAAAGAACTAATATTTCATCAACAGGAAACTAGATAAACAAATTGGGGCATTCATACAATGGATTATGACTTGGCAATGCAAAGAAATGAATCATGAACATATGTAACAACATGACTCTCAAACGTATGATTTAATTTATAGAGAGTATAAGAACAGACAGGTGATGAAAATCAAGGCACACGCCTCTGGAGGTGGACCTGTCTGGAAAGTCACATGATAAAACCTCCTGGGATGGTGGAAATGTTTTAGGTCTGGATTTGGGTGTGAGTTACATGAGTGTACGGATTTGACAAAACTAATTGAACTGTACACAAAAATTCAAATGCATTCCATTCAGTGCATTCCACTCTCTGCAGATCATACCTCAATAGAAAGAACAACAGTGTTTTCAAAACTTTAAGAATTTTATTTCTATGTTATTTAAGTAATTTCAGAGCATCAAAAATATGGAAATCTCTCTCATTTATTTTCCAAATTCCTGTATCTCTGATTATAAAACCTAGTATTGTGGATGAAACACACACACACACACACACAACCTCTACCAAACTGAATCTAACATTATGCTAAAAGAATTATAAATTATGAGCAAATTACCTTTATTTATGGAAAATGAGTATAACATCAAAATCAAAGTATTAAAAAACACTATCATTTGATAGGTGTTTAAAAGAACTTGATAGGAATTAACATTCATTCTTGATTTTAAAAAATAGCTAGATGGGGATAATAAGGCAATTCCTTAAACATTACAAAGTCTATCACAGCACACCCATCCTCAGTATCATAATAATGTGAAATACTGGAATCATTTCCATTAAATTCAGGAAAAAAATAAGCCTAATATTTCAATAATTATTTATTTCTATTCTGGAAGTTCTTTTGTAATAATACAAGAAAGACAAAGGAGTACAAGCTTTAAAAATGTGAAAATATGGAACAACTAATAATTTTCTCATAAGTGTAAAAAGGATGGATTACTTAATAAGTAGCTTGGTATAATTTCCTAACATTTAAAAAAGATAAATTTCATAGCATCCTGCAAATAAATTAGAAATAAATTACATTTTAAATTAAAAGCAAACAACCACAAAGCCACTAAAAATAATTATAGGTTAAAATATACATAATTTTATGGTGGTTGAAAACATTGTAAACTTAAACCTATGGCAAAAGCCTTAAAAAGAAAATAAACAAAATTTGGGAAAATCTCTTTTAAAAAGTCAAAATTTTCTAAGGGTTTTTTATCAAAAATATAAAGAGCATTTGTTTGTAATTGCTGCAAATTATAAGCAAAAGACAATATGAAAAATAGGCAAATGACATGAATAGGAAAATAAAAGCAGTTAAAATTTGTTGCTAGTAAATTTAATTAATGAATTCCTGTTTTAACCACACAAATAAAATTGATAACGTTTAAAATAAAAATGACAATATCTATAACCAGCAAGACACTGAAAATGGCCTAAATGAATAGAAATATGTAATTGTCTAAACAAATCATGATATGACTGTATCACAAACTACTCTGCTTCAATTATAATCATATGTTGTATAAGAAAGCATCAGTGGAAACACAGACAATTACTGTGTCATGAATAAAATATGTTGCCTGATATCTTTGTAACTTGACATCATTTTTGGAAAAATTAATATTCATTTTTAAAAAGACTAGAGCATATACACCAAAATATTAAAAACATTGTTTCCCCTGAGTAGTAGAAATAAAAATGAATAATACATTTGCCTTTGTGGGTTTTTTTGCTATACTATCCAATTTTGTCTACATCAAAAAAGAAATAAAAAGATGTTTTTTGCAATCAGAGAAAATATATACATAAATGATAAAGATACGTGCCATAAAATTTTAAAGCTAACCATAACCCTGATTAATAGAGGTAAATTTTCTTTGTTACTCTTCAGCTGAAAAACAGATAGATGGATTTTCTAATCCTGATATACTGTTTAAAGCAGAAAAAGAGAAAGAAAAAGTAAAAGAAGGAATACCAGCCTAAGCTCTGACAATAAGACAGATGAAGTTTTTATCTCAGAATTTTATGGGTTCTTAATACCAAAGATCAGACTGATAGTAAGTGTCCAAATTTAATTACTGTTATTGACACTTTAGGACAAAATGAGAAAACAGGAAGATAGCTACCCAGAGATAGAACCTACAGAAACACAGACTTCCCTGGAATATAAGTAGCAGCAGCCATACAATGTAGGTTATTTTTTAATCAAGCTGAGCTTCATCAGCTGGTGTGAGCGAGAGTTACATGAAGTATAGTAATTTAACATGACTACTAATGTTTTCTGAAAACATTTAAGTCTGGATCCAACATGAGCTATCAGCATGGATACCTGGGCAAGATCCAATTTTCTGTTGGCCCTGGAAGGTGGAAAAATACTCTCCAAAGTATCAGCAGTGTTTGCAAGGTAGTAAGCACAAAAAATAGGAAATAATTTCAAGTGGTTCTAAATGGTACTTGGGAAATGTCTTTAAAAATAAATCCTTTCTGACTCTTCATTATGTTGCACAAATGGGAGGCCCCAAAATTATGGCTCAACGCCAATTTTACATTCAAGGTCAGATAGGCAACAATCAGGCGATGATATTTTATTCTCCCACACATAGGAAATTCTGTTTGAACTCATCAAAGTGAATTTATAGACATGCTAAACTATCCAATGAGAAGATTGGGTGTAAGTAGGACAAGTTCCCTACTTGGTTTCCTAATGCAAGTAAATTACTAGCCAGGCATTATTTCACTTGGTATAGAGGGAAAAGAAAGTTAATAATTCTTGTCCCAACCTTGACCAAAATACAGGCCTGAATTTTTCAGGACAACAAATTTTAAAACCTTGGCAGTGATCATTCAGGGATATTTCTGAATAGGATACATTCACATGAAGCCCTTTTCCCTTTGCCAGAATCTCTATAACTGCTTGGAACTTGGAAGAATGAAAACAAAATATCTGAGTGTAAATGGGACCAGAGTTGAATATTTATCCACTGCAATTTAATCTGAAGAGATGTTCTTCTAGCATTGAGGGTTTGGTTGAATCCCACAAAACCCAACAATATTTAGAACTAAAATGGTTCTCTGTCCTTAGTTCACCTCTCAATATCATACTTATGTGGGTGTAAGTGAACCTCATGATGTTAAATTCCATTTTACATCCATTCCATTCCAATTGATGTCAAAATGGAATTTAACATCATCTCCTTTGTGGTTGAAATCATGTTGTATTTTTTATTTAGAGGGTTTCTTCTTAATATTTTAGAGGTATAAAGTTATAGAGTCCGAAATGCTCCTCTCTGGGCATGGAGCAGAGGCTCTGAGAAGGGGAAGGACACAGTCTTACAAATGAATAGCCGGCTGAAGAAAATGTTTTGCTAATCCTTAATAGCAAAACAACAGAGGAAAGATTTGAGGATACCCCATATAATTAATAGAGTAGAACTAAGCATACCACACATGCCTCCAAGAAGATCACAGAATGCACTGTGGAAAAAAAGCAATACAATGGTTAATCACTTCAGAGAAATCACGCAGAAAGTACTATGTGTACCACATCCAAGATAATGACCAAACCTCTTCAAAATCATCCCATCTGGTAAATCTCTTCCAAAGCTCAAATTGCACCAGGCCACCCTTAACTGTCCTTGACCCTTCAGGCACATAAAGCTGGTTTTACTTCCACTGCTTCAGCAATGAAAGCTACATGCAAGTAAACAACAACAAAATCCTCTTGCTCTTCTAAACGACTGAAAAATGTCTGTAAGCTTAAGAATGAAGAGGGGAAAGGTGGCAAACTACCAAGTTGGATTTTCAAAGGGGATAGAGTGAGACAATGGCATTTTGGGTCATGCTAAGAACACACAGAAACTGACCTCATGCACAAGGAAGATGATCCAAACTCAAATCAGAACCAGGCGGTTCAGAACAACACTCTCAGGAGGAACACATGATCTTCTGGAATAATGGGACTAGGAACAAATGAACTGTAATCGTGTTAAATATTTATGTGTTTAAGAAACAGAATTTTCCATCTAACTTATTGGTAAACCATCCATCCAACCCTAAGAGATTTTATGTCTCTGCTGTAATTCCTGAAATCTGTGTTGCTATCCAGTGTTATCCAAACTCATAGGATTGAGCTGTTATGATTTTAATTAAACTTGCAAAGTGGCATATTAGAAGCGGATCTAACCAAAGAGACAATGAAGCAAGAGGGTGAGGCTTAAAACAATATTAACAACTAGTGTTTTGTGGTTTCTCTTCAAATACCAAAGGAGATTGAATTGGAGTGAGGAGAATATTGGCTAATAAATATCCAGAGGAAAAAGAAACCACCTCTATTTTCAATCTGCAAGTATGAGGGCAAGGAATGACCTCAGTTAAGTATTGTTTATAATGTTTCTCTAAGTTCAATTCAGCGTAATGAATTTGGTGACACCCCAAGCAATTCTGCAGCAAGGTAAAATTTGGCACCCAGGATACTTTATGTGTACAGCATATACTAAGAGCTGAATTTTCTTAAAATATGCATAGAAAAATTCGGAAGAAAATGTCAACAGATTCTTAATTCTTGGAAGGCTAAGTGTATACCACCATCTACTTCAAAATATAGATAGTTGAAAATGTTAAACAAAACGTTAATGGTCAGTTTTACTTCCTTTTTCTTGAAGCTCTTATTTAAACAAGTTGCACACATAAGTGATGCTACAGGCATAGGATTTTGCATTAAGTTTGCAATGTCAGGTTTGTTTATAAAAATCATATTTTTAACCACTGGCCCCTGGGGCTCTGTTCTGGGCAGTTACAAGTTCCAAGCAGTTCAGTTCTGATTTTTAAAAAGATAGCTCTTTTTTCCATGAACTTCCAATGGAGACATTTCAGATCTTGGCACAAAACATTTGGTTTATACTTTCTGTGGCCTTACAAACTTACAATTAAGTTTATTTACTTAGCACAGAAAGTGTACTTCTGTTTGCCATGACTGGCGGGTGGCCACTGCCAGCCCTGGGGAGACCTGCAGAGTTTTTATTCCTCCTCTCTCTCTCTCCCTCCCTCCCTCTCTCTCTCTCTCTCTCTCACTCTGTGTGTCTCTCTCTGCCTTGGCACCAGTACTGTGAAAAAATTTCCTCACAGTGCTTTTGAGAGCATTTACCACAGTTTTGTTCCTATTCAGAACTTTTAACTCCATTCATAAACCTAGTGGTCACACGGTAGTTAATAAGGGGCAGAAATCTTTAGAGTCTTTTCCACTGTGGTTGAAATCGTGGCTTCTGTAACTTATGCCCAAGCATAACAATGCTCATAAGCAGCTGTGGAACACAAGAACTCCCATTCCTGGATTTGCTGCCATTTCAAGGAAAATGCAAAGACGTTGCCGAGTATTTATGAGAAATAATTGCATGTATTTGCTTTGCAGTCCATGGTAACCTGGCAACATCATGCAGTTTTTGCTTTGGTCTCAACCACAGAACTTAAATTAACGTTCTTCTCCATCGGTTTTTTTTTCCCTCTTTTTAGCTCAAGAGCACCAAAACATAAAGTAAATGTGATCATTATGAGGTTCTAGAAATATATTGTAGCTGGGCTTCCCAGATAAAGATGTTCATTAAGGGGCCAGCCTTTTATGTTATGATGAACACTATGTGGATTTCTATGATGTATCTTAAATGCCAGTATGGGTTGGAGGCCAAATGGTCATGACTCTCACAGCTAATTACTCATACTCAGTCCAGGAAGTACTGTTGTTTGCAATGTGGCTTAGGCTTGTATAAACTTGATTCTTTGATATCAAAGAAGTTGTCCATGGCAAAATTATGTGTGTGGTGCAACTCCGCAGGGTAAGCTTTCAGCTAGGGTTGACCCAGGGAAATGGGCAGAACGGAGACCGTTCTCTAGGCTGCTGTCTATAACTACCACTTTGCCATCTCCCCTTTCCACGTACCTCTCCTGAAGCCCATTCAGAGAACTCTAGAATGTTACCTGAGCTGCTATTATTTACACGGCAATCCCTGAGTAAAGAGAAATGTCATTTTTATATGGCAATTTCTACCAGCTCTGGAACTGACTTGAGAGTCATATTTGGAGACGGGGCCATTGCATGAGGCACCATCTGTGATCATTCATTTTGTAACTTGGTAGTGTTAGAGCTCAGAGCAGCATCATAGAATCACAGCAGTAGGGAGGCTGACGGAAGTTTCTCTAAGTCTATCAGTGCCCCCTGGAAGACTCCCTAAGTGTAGACAGTGGTCTATCATCTTAAAAAAGATCTGTGTCAACATTATCAACCTCACTGCCATTTTCAGTGCCAACGTCAAAGACCATTCCCAAAATGTCTGCTTGTCAATAGTACCAGGATCACCCTCTTATTTAAAATATAAATAAATAAAATGTATGAAAATTCACACCTGTCTATTAGAAAAGCCCAGCCTAAGACATTATTAGAAAAGCCCAGTCTAAGATATTTGTGTGTTTTTTTAACTTAATGTCCATTTCTTCTTCTTGGTAGCTCTTGGATTTTCTTTGGGGGAATTGTCTCTTTTCCATTGTAAGTAGTTTTAGTGGGATGGTAAAGCAACATTCTGCTAGAGAGTTGACAAAGTCCTTGGATATTCTTTCCTCTTTCATTCTCTCAGGTCTTAATAATGATCACATCACACAGCAATCTCCTTGAGTATAAGCTAGAAATTTTAGAGACGTTTTCATTTCCTGACATCTCAACTCCCATAGCCATCAGGCTCTGTTAATCACAGCCCATAAATATTTCTTGAATCTCCTTTTTATCCCCATCTTTCCCTCCTACCAGAGTGACGGCCCTTGGTGTTGGTCCCTACACTAATGCGATGGTCTCCTCAGCAGTATGCCTGCCTCCTGTCTCTCTCCACCCCAGCTCTTTGCAATAATAAAAGTAACTCTTTAAGTAATTGATCCCTTATGATGGGCCAGACATTATGCTAAGCACTTTTAAAATTCTAATATTCACAGCTCTCCTGAAGTAGATACTACTTTTCTCACTTTATAGACAAGGAAACCAAGGCTAAGAGATATTGAAAACTTACCTATGATCTCCCAGGTACTACCTATTCTAGCCAAGATTTGAATTCACCTCTGTGTGCTCCAAATTCTATGTTTTAAAGGAGGTAGAAATAGTCACATGTTACAAATGTCATTGTTTATTTCTCTGCTCAAAATTCTAGTGGTTCCTAAACCATTGCCTATACGATAAAGTCACAACCAAGTGAGGCTTTCCAGAGTCTGCCATGGTCACCTGAGACCCAGACATCCAGCCATCCCTAACTGCTTGGTGTCCTTCAAATAAGTGACATTCTCTTTGCCTTTCCATTCCTTTGCATCCACTGCGCCTTCAGTCAGCAGTGCTTGCTCTGTTTTCCTCCATTGGAAAAATCCATGTCTTCAAGATGCATCTAAGATGTGATTTCTCTCTGGGGTCATCCCTGGATCCCCTGGCCTAGTGCTTATTCAACTCCCTGGGGTACCCATCACCCTTTGACATTCCTCTGCTGACTCCTCCTTGCACCTCCTTGCACTCAGTACTCTGAGCACTTGTGGGCACGTCTGTTTCCCCATTAGGCTGTGACTTCTTCAAAAGTCTGGGCTTCATTGGTTTTCTATCCTTGCTGCTTCCACCCTGCCCCACCTTATTCTCCACATACGTCAGGACATATCATTCCTCTATTCAAAACCCTCCAGCAAACAATTTCCTATTATATTTAGAATAACGTCAGAAACCCTCAACAAGGTCCATAAAGCCTGAGGTCTGTCTAAACTCACCCCCGCCTTCCCTCTCTTTGTCCAAGTTCAGACACGTGGCCTCTGAGCCATTTCTTGACCAAGCCAAGGACACACCTACTCAGAACTCTGGGGCTGACCATTCCCTCTGCCTGGAAGGCTCTTTGCCCAGAGGCCTACCTGGACACTCCCCTCGCTTCATTCAGATCTTTGCCAAATGTCAGCTCCTCAGAGAAACCTTCCCCGACCACTTACATAAAAGATAGAGAATTGCAGGCACCATCACTCCCTTCACCTTTCTTTCTATTCAGCACTGACCATTATATGTCATTATATGACACACCTGGGTGTGTATCTATCTGTCTGCCATGTCCACTGAAACGCAAACCCCATGAGGGCAGGCCTGTGTCTGCTTTCTTCGGTGCTAAGCCCCAGGGCTTTTACCAGCCTCTACTAAGTAAGCATAAATGAATAAGCAAGACTCCTCTCCAACTTTCCAATGTTTACAGCATTGCCAGTTACACTGCAGGGGCTCAGAACATACTTAGCATACAGGAGTGAGTTATGGTGCAGAGCATGAACAATTGCCATGGAATGTTCCCTTACAAACTTGATAGGTCAAAGCTTCTCACCTCCAAAGGGACATTTCAGAAGCTAATTAAATGGTAAGAGGATGCTGATTTGATAGACAGTGAGGCAGAAGAGAAGGCAAAGAGAGTTCCAAAACAGAACTCTTGAAATCTTTTAGAGATGTCATATTTCAGCAGCTTGTGATCCACCCTGTCACAAATGTCTCCAAATCTAAGTCCTTCCTGATGTTATCACCAGAGAGAAAGCAATTTCTCCTTGTTAGCCCATGAACCGCTTCATAGACAGGAATGTTCAAAATCAGGAATCCCTAATCCTTTCCTCTCTAAGTGAAATGAACCATTCTCATCTGGGACCATGTCTCAGAAGTATATTTAAGTCAACTGCAGCATAACCTTTGAGCCATCATTAATTCTTCTTGACCTTTAGGAAGCCAGGTGTCATGAGAAAATACCTCTTTTACTGGCTGCCATGGTTTTCATGATGTATTAGGAGACCCTAAGATCCCTTTCCAACTTCATTATTTCCTTTTTTCTGAATGTCCTGATGCATGTTTGGTATAAAACATGAATCCATCATCTGTAAACGACTCCCGTTTCATCTTTAGCAACAATGCTACTTACCTGATATTTATTTCTTATAAATAGAAAATATATTCTCTATATTTCAGTTCTCAAGTCTCTCTCCTTCTCTCTCTCTCTCTCTCTCATGACTGATGTGTGGAATCTGGGTGACTGAAAGGGATGTCATTATATCAGAAAGTCTATACAGATGGGGAGGGAGATTATGTTTTGAGGGAAAAGGGGATAAATTCTGTTTTGAACATTTTGATTTCAAGATGGTTTTAGAAAACTAAATTCAACTTCTCCAGAAGCAGATAAATGTAGGAGCCTAGAGCTCTGGTCATACTCCCCACCATCTTCCAATTCATCCCAAGCAATGGTGAGAAACAACTCTTGCTCTAACATACCTTGGTAATCTTTCCTCCACTACCAAGAGAAGAAAATTCCCCACGGTTTCAAATATAATTCAATCATACCCAAACCTAGCTATTGAGGAGCTACTGTGTTCCAGGCATTGTCCTTAGTTTTTTAATATATTCAAGGGCTGACATAGTCCCAAGCACTTAATCCAAAGCCTGAGTCTTTTATCATGTTGAGGATGTGAAACCCTAGCACAAGATTAGAATGCTTTGTACCCTCCCTCCTCCCCTACCCTCCCTTTTCCCCTCTTTTGTCTTCTTCCCCTCTCCCCTTCTATTTTCTCTTCTCTTCTCCCTCCCTTAATCTTTCCCACTTAGAGGAAATCTTACTTTCTGGGTCCACACTCAGCATTCTCTCCAGCTCACCTTCAGTACAATGATTTTCTTCCTGATGGCGTTGACAAAAACTTTTGTATGTCTTTCCCACCTGTTTGTCAAGTTTCCCACATTGGACTGAACTCTCCTTCTGTTTGCTTTCGCCACATTATAAGACATGCAGGGTAGGATGAATGACTTGGCAACATCCCTCAAATCTCAAGGAGAAAATCAGCAAAGGGTCAGCTCCAACCAGCTGCTCTCTGGACTGACCTCATTCACCTTGAAATCAGGGCACGGGAAGCAGAAAGGGGAGAGGAAAACCACACGCATGGCTGCGTTGCTACATCCTCTGGGAAAGAACGTGTCTGTGTGTAGTGGGAGTGAGGGAAGATTTTTGTGCAAAGAGGAGAAAGCTATGCAGTGGGACCAGAGGCAGACCCGCCTTAGTGGGTGTGACAAAAATCAGGAGAAATATTCCACTCAAAAGAATTCTCCTGCACCTACACTGGAGGATGGCTAATTCTATCCCACAGTGTGAGTTGCCTCCTTTCTGCTGGGTTGTAACGTTAGGGATGTGAGCATGCAATTAAGATTTTCCTGGCATCACCCCCACTTAACCCAATGACAATGGGGAAGCAGGATTTCTCCATCCTAACAGCTAGTTCAGAGCCCAAGTGGCAGTCCACTAGCAGCCAGCGTGAGGAGAGGCTGAGTGGCAGTTCTAATTGACCATTTCTACCCAGGATCCTCTTAAGGATATACAATATGAGCTGTCAGAGCCCCCTGCCAATCACAAGAAATCTGACCCAGAGAAAGCACCACCTCAGAGGGAGGGCTGTTTATACATCCAATGAATTCAGTTTCCATTGCGTTATTTTTAGGCCATGACAGAGAAGAGCCTGCCTAATCATATCATAAAATCATGAATTTAGTAGATTATAGATACCTTCAAACCTAAATATGTCCTCTGGCTGCCCAAACAAGGGGTCACTTAGCGTTTGACATCATCAGCTCTTAGAGCTCCAAGTTTCTAATTAGGGGTTACTTGGGAGCTTTTGCAGAGTTGCAGCTTACCAAACACTCCGGAGGAGTTGCTGTTTTATGACACAGGGTGAAAAAACCCTAAAAACCTAATTTGCATTTCGATGCACAATAAACAGGACTTCTAGAGGGGCTGTTTTCCTGGACCGCAGGGGATGAAGGCAGTTTATGGAGACGTGTTGCATGCCACATTGGCCTGTTTTTCTCTCAGTCAATGAGAGATTTTTTACTCTGACACAATTTCGTCAACACACGTCATACGCAATGGGGGCTGGAAAGAAAGAAGCCCACAAAGGCAAACTAACTAGACAGACAACAGCTCATCTGTGGCACCTATAAGTGCTCAGCTCCGGTGGAATGATCTGGCCGTAATAAGGCTAGACACATGGATTTCTAAACGTCTCTACAAGTGGTTAGTTAGCAAGGTGGCCACACACCCACAGATGCACTGACAGGGGAACTACAGGAGAAAACACGTGTTTCCGTTTGCAGCTGCCATCTCCACTCCATCAGGGGACACAGCTGGTGTCTTCTCTCCCCAAGTTAACAGGAGGCTATGGGAAAGATGACAGAGCTTCAGATTCCCCACCCACTGAGCAGGAGAAAAACGGGGGTGATCAGACTGAGAAACACCCTTCCAAATTCTCCATCCACGAATGGACACACACAGGTGTGTCTCCATTTTTCAGGCTTACATCATTCAGCTTGTTTCTGAGCCGTGATGAATTCTGCAGGAAAAGAACTATAGCAGCTTAAATTATTGTTCCCAAATACTCATGGCCCTCTCCCTGCAGGAGAATCAGATTTCAGTCCCCTATGGACGGGGCTTGGCCATACAACCTCCCCTAGCCAGTGAACTGCATGGAAAGTGATGTGTTTCACTGATGTGTAGAAGTTTTAGGGCCAGTATGTGGTCTCCAGGCTCTCTTTTTCCTCCTGCTTAATGACCAGCAACGTCCAAAAGAGGAATTGCTCTGTCAGCCTGGACCCTGGAGCGAAGACAACGTGTAGCAGTACTAACGTGGACCCAAGATGAGTATAAGCAGGAAATAACCTTTATTGTTGTGCACCACTGAAATTTGGGGGTCCTTTGTTACTGCAGCATCATAGCTTAGCCAATTCTGAGTCAATTTAAGAAAGGACCACCTATAATACATCTAAGAGTGGGTGACATCCTTTCTTGTGAATTTCACACATTTCCTTCCTCTTGTCATGATCTCTTTCTTACCTCTAGTCCATTTGTGTCTGGATTAGTTCTAACCTTGGTTTTATCTATCTGATCTTCCTCAAGCTGGATATCAGGCTGGACAGCTCTCTGGACCTCAGAACTGAACACGTTAGGCTGATGATAATACGGCTAATTCCACTGGAAGAAGCAAATGTGTGGATGTGACAATCATAGAACATATTATTCTCTTTGAAAATCCGTTTATTACCTTTGCAGTGGACACATTTAGCCAGTTTGATACAAAAGCATATAGATGCTATCTCTTAATATTAGAAAGATGTGGTCAGAGAACTATATGACAAGAAAGACCTATGATAATATAACATAATCTTTTTAGAGACTCTATATAGAAAAAAGATCCCAATCTTAAAATGGTTGGGAATCAGGAATGTTTCAAGAATGAGAGTAAATGCTGTATTTCTAGGCATAAAATCCACTGCATAGCAGGGTACTTTTATCTCATTTAATCCAATTAGTATACATTGATTACCTTCTACGGGCACATCATTATGTTTTTTGCAGGAAACAGTTTTGAGGTTCACACATGTTCCTTATTTGCTAGTGAAAGGCAATATCCACTTACATCTCATCCAAAACTCATGACATTTTATCTTATTCTTCTCCTTTAGGTTTTAAGAGTTAACCACCTCAGCAAGCAGAAGATCTAGATCTGAGTGGGTGAGAGTTTCTCAACATTATCAATTACAACACTGATTACAAAAGACAAACAGGGACAGAGGAAGTTAATGGCTTGACATCACAGTTAGAAAGCAACATTCCAGAACCATAAAATGTTGGATTTGAATAAAAAGCATCTGAAATCCTGAGACCCAGAGAGAGGTTTAGTAACTCACAAACAGTAGATCAGAGTCATGAGTTTTTGTATCCTCCCCGGCACATTGGCCCTTTCCCTATAACTGTGTGCTGAGGATGGGCTAAAGAATCCCATTTGAGATGAAATTTGCTTCACAAAGAACATAGAGTATGGGAAAATTAGGAATATGGAAATTATGAATACCAACAATCTATTCAGAATAAGTGCTCTATTTAGAGAAACCCCTCAGCCTTTACTTGGATGTCTCCGGTGACCAGCAGCTCATCTGTTCTGTTGTGGGACCTCGCTGATTAGTAATAAAGAATACACACCTTCCTCATGGGCATTTCCACAAGCTGGTCACAGTTCTACTTTGTTCTACAAGATTAACCTAGTCCAGTTGTTTTCATACAAAGAGAGGGGCCATTTTGTCCCCCCCCCAGAAGACATTTGGTGAAGGGTAGAGAGATTTTTGCTTGTCCTGACTACTAAAACTGCTACTGACAGGAATACTAAATATGGTATAATGCACCGAACAACCCCCCAACAGAGAATTACCTAATCCCAAACTCCAATAGCACTGAGATAAAGAAACTCCGATCTAGTCCAAACCCTATTTGATACAAAGCCCTTCGCATATTTGAAAGGAGCTATGCTATTCCTTCTAAGTCTTCTTTCTACTAATACCTTCAGGTTTCTCATCATCCTACATATGACTCAGTTTCTCCATCCTGTGGGGACTCTGTTGGATGTGCTTCAGTGTGTCCTCATTAACTGCCTCAACCGGAAGGGCACACTATCCTCTAGATCATTCACAGATCCAAGGGACTCTTAATCCCCATGAGCACAGCACCATATGTGTTCAAAGCACGAAGTACCAATAAACCATCACAGAAGCATGGAAAGAGTTTGCTGTCTTAGATCAGAGTGTGGACTCAGCAAGCCTTCGTGGTATTTAGATGATGGTAGAAATAGCAGTAATTGCAAAAATAACATCTCCTGTGTACTGAGTGTTGATGATATGGCAGATACCTTCCTAAGGTATTTATATGCATTATCTTATTTAATCCTCCCAGAAATCCCACGTGGTAGGTTGTTTTATCATCATTTTTACAGATGAAGAAACCAATTCCTAGCTAGGTTAAAAAACTTGACGAAGGTCATGAAGCTAGTGATCAGATTGGCCAGACCAAACCCAGATCTGCCTAAGCTCAAATCTCAGGCTCTTAATCCCCACGGTGTGCTCTAACCCATCCTCTTCAAAACATGGATAAAATGGGACATTTTGCAAAAGAGTAACAAACTACCATGAATTCGCTAATGCATCCATCTTAACATGCATGCACGTATCTTGGCAGGAAGTCTCACTCCTTTGCAACCTAAGACGAGAACACACTTTGCAAGTAAACAAAGCTACTAGGATGAATAGGTCTCATAATTTAAGAGCCAAAAGCTTTGTGCGTTTTTAATAGTCTCTCGGGTAAAAACAGATCAACAGCAACATGAAGAAAAGAAAGGTTTCCAACATTTTCATGGCCCTCTGTTCAAGAAAGTTGTCCCACTCAAAACTAAAAACTCTGGACTGGACCATCCCAGATTCATGACTATCCTGGGACCTTACATGAGCGAGAGATGGCTACAAATCTTTGTGCCTTCTACATACCAGGTTTATTTGTTTCAAAGGAGTTTGGGTAGTTTCTGCCTAGTGCTTCTACATTTGCACCTTAAGGACCAGAGCTTTTAGGCTTATGACTCATGGCTTTTTTTCCTTAGAAAAAGGGTGGACTATATTTTTTCTTTTGGCAGCTCTTAAATTAGTCAAGTTACCATGTAATCTTTGAGTTTTACCAAGTGGCTTCAAGGATTCGATACTGAGAGCTCAAGAAAAATGCTTGGATTACAAACTTTCAACATGTTACAACTGAGAGCTGGTCTTTTCTTTCTTTTACAATCCAGGAACATATTTCTGCCATATTTATATAGCACTTTACTGAAGACAAGGAAAACTGCTAGCAGAGGTGAGGGAGAAGTCACCTGGCATTTAGAGGGCAAAGCTCTTTTGACAGCAGAGCTCGCATTAAAACTCATCATAATTTCACTTTCATTTTTAAACTGAAGAGTCTTCGATATTTGTTGCTCTTTGTCAGTATAAATGTCTCCTGTTTCCTTACTCATGGGATGACCTCAGTTCTACTCTGTAGGTGAGAACATCCCTGCCATGTAACTTTCTTAGAATGTACTTGAAAAAGGATGTCTTTTGCTTTCATCATTTATCCACCCCCGTGTCCCCAGATGTCCCTTGAAGTTGGATTCTCCCAGTGCCTTTCAATCTGCCCCTAGTGACTGGTTCTTACTCCTCCCAAAACAAGACCTGCATTAGCCATAATGGAAGGGAGAGCTGACCCAGCTCAGCACCATTAAAGACAGACCAGAAAATCCAAACCCCTCCTAAATAATGCCAACTCTTCAAGTTGCCCAATGGGATTTCAAGTCTCTAGTAGGGATCAGAAAACCTTCCTTGTAAATGCATGCTGGCCATGAGATTGAGTAAGTATTGCTCTTGGGCCCCGTAGTCTTCCCTGCCTGACCAACTATGTCAGCTAGGATTTAGGAGAATTAATTGAGATAAGGGTCTGAAATCTCTTTAATCATGGTAAGGCAGCTCAAAATTCAAAGGATAAATACTATTACTAAGTAGGAGGCTCTGGTCAAAACAAAATCCCCATTCAGCTGGATGTGAAGAGGAAAGATGCACCAAACAAACATTCCTCAGATCAAACACTATCACTTCTTGGGAACATTTCTGGAATCCCTCAGACTTTATTGAATCACCCTCACCTGTATTTTCCGATGAACCTGCACAGCACTTCTTATACGTTATCTTTTACAGAAATGATTGGTGATTTTCTCGTCTGTTCCCCTATTGGATTGAAAGGTCCTTACTAGCTCCTACTATGTGCAGTGTTGGCTACATGACCGCCACCCAACAAATGCCTCGATTTAATTAATAAGTTAGCTAATTAATAATTAACACAAGTCAGCGTTTGCTGAGTGCCAAATAATGGGCAAAGACATGTGGTTTAGGATTCAAAGCAGGGCTGAGAAAACACAAAATATGTTAGTAAGATAAAGGATCTAGAGAACAGTTGGGATTCAAAGAAACACAAGGATGAATTTGATCCATCCATGCATCCATCCATCCACCAATCCATCCATCCATCCATTCACTAAGTATTTCATCTTACTACAGGCAAAGGAAATGCACAGACCTGGAGATTCGATTTCAGCGAGGGGAGATGGCACGGGAAAACCTTGGAAAGTCCTAAATATGAATATATTTATAAAGTAATGAGCAAAGAGGTTAATCTGGAAGGGAAAAGTGAGAAATTAGGTTTTCGAAGGAGGCTGGTGTCAGATGGTGCCAGGCATGGACTGCTTGGCTAAAGAGTTTGTACTTTCTTCTATAAGCCATGAGGAGATAGTTTGCAGAAGGGCAAAATAGATGGGTTGCAGAGAGCAAGGGCTGGTGGCAGGGAGACGTGTTAAGCGACTGTTATAGAAATTCACGGAAGAGGCAGAAACCACAATTAGGCTACTAGCGAATTACACCCTAGAGTCTCTCCCCCTGCCCTAACTTAAGCTGTGGATGTTCCTGTGACGATATCATAATTATGTTGCTTTTTAAGACGGAACCTGGGCAAGAGGAAGAGGAACCTGTGGGTATTAAGAGTTAAGCAACATTGAATTCAAGGCTTTGCGCTATTTCAGCTTGGGGGCAGCATCACTCAAGTGGTTAAGGAGACTGGTAAATCCTGGGGGAGCTGTCAGCTCTCTCCTTGTCTAGGCTTCCTTCTATACCAACCACAAACATCTTAGTTTGAAAAGACATGCATTAGACAATGACAGTGCCCATTTACAATTATGTCTTTATTTCTGAGTGGAATTAGATTACAAATATTCCCCAACATAATTCATATATTTGCTTATTCATTCATTTTCTACTAGTATGGTGAAAATGAATAAAACATAGACCTTCTAAATTATTAATTTTTTCCTTGGAATTTAAAAAGCAGAATTGATCCTCCCAACGAAACACTGACATGATTATTATTACTTGTGTCTTACAAAGTTTGTATTAGCTAAAGTTTGTAGCCAATTCAAAAATATTTTTAGGATATTGGGAGTCATTCAAGAAGCTTTTCGATATACTTTAAGAAAATCAAATTTTTCCTTCTCCTAGCAATTGGGTCAAGTGACATAAACAGCCAAATCAAATGGCAACCTTATCTTCCCAAACGTTTTCCAAAAGACTCTCCCATTTGGGGTGCAACAGCTAGCTGTCTGTGACTAGTTCTCCTTTATCATTCCTCCATTCCTATTTTTACTTTAAACGCCAACTCTTTTTGCTGTTTCCCACAATGGTTTTAGCCTTTCTTGGTAATCTAATGCCCCAGCCAATTTACTGAAGTAAAGATGTGTTTATATAAAAATTGCTATCAGGAAAACAGTTCAAGAATTGAGAGAAGTCAGTGTACATTTTAACTGACAACTCCATAAATAGACGGAGATGGAGTCACATTTCAGGGTCCTGAACTGCTATGTACATTTGCCTTGTTCTCTTGCTTGGACCTAAGCATGGATTACATTCCAACAAAAACTTATTCAACAAATCTTAATTGAGTGTGTACTATGTACTGGGCACTGGGCTGGGCCATGAAGCTACACCAAGGGGCAAAACTGCAAATTACCACGACGGGTGCTGCTTGCTAACTTATACTTTATCTATTGATCCACAGGACTTATACTTTCCCAACTTTCGATTTTAAGCTCTGAGAGAGCAGAGACCATGCTTCATTCCTGCTTTATTCACCTTTACTTTTCTTAGACCAGGCATGGACTAGACATCGACAAGGAAAACCAGAAATTTTCCTCCATTCGTGATTTCCTTTGCTTTGCATTCCTCCAATATGTCTATACTTACATGAGCTGTCTAATCTAGACTTTGACACGCCAGTTCGCATTGGTTATTTATACATGCAGAAGTTCAGCTTTCTCATCTATAAAATGGGTCTAATGATAGCTGCTTTCCTACTTACAGTGGTTATTTTGAAGCTTAAATGAGAGACTGGCCTATGAAAGCTTTTTGCAAACTCTTAATAACATAAATGTAAGAAATTATTTGGGCTTCCCTGGTGGCACGGTGGTTGAGAGTCTGCCTGCCGATGCAGGGGTCACGGGTTTGTGCCCCGGTCCGGGAAGATCCCACATGCCGCGGAGTGGCTAGGCCCGTGAGCCATGGCCACTGAGCCTGAGCGTCCGGAGCCTGTGCTCCAGAACAGGAGAGGCCACAACAGTGAGAGGCCCGCGTACCACAAAAAAAAAAAAAAAGAAATTATTTTATTTACTCCTAAGATGGATCAGAATTGTACCTCGGTTGTTTCAGAAATGAAAGTTTTAGCTCTTTAAATAAAGCACAAAACTCTTCGAAGACCGGGTTCCATATTGCCTACGGCAACGGTGGGCTTATCACAACACGAGAAGATGAGAATGAATGGGGAAATGCAGAGCACTGGCTCCATAGCACAGTCATATCTAGTGGAGAAAGGCATGCACGTAGAGCTACCAAGAAGAACATGAGTATATTAGGAGAGCAAACCAAGCAGGCAGTGAAATCTAGAATCTGTTTTACCTCGTATGGTCCCCTTTAAATACATGTTACATTTGAATCCATGGAATGTGGCTAGTTGAGGAACTGAATTTTTAACTATTGACTTGTAGTTGTAAGTTTAAATAGCCACCTGCAGCTGGTGACTACCCTACTGGACAGCACAATTCCAGTCTCAGCTTGGCCATTGGTTATGCCATTAGCTGTGTGACTCCGGGAAAATCTGTTACCTTCTCTGAGCCTCAAAGTCTAGCAGAGGAAAATAGATTAAATCATCTCCTAGGTATCTCTTTCAGGTAAAATGTTGTGTGAATCAAAATACATGAATAACAGTTAAGACACAAGCGCTAGTCTCAGCTCCATACAGATTTCATACTTGCATGTAGCATGTGGAAAATCTATGTAAATGCTAGTTCTTAGCCTCTCTGTGCCTCAGTTTTTTCTTCTATAAAAAGGAGATAGTAAGAGAAACTACCGCTTGGGGTTATGAGGATGAAATAATTTAATAAATAGAAAGTAATAGCACAGTTCTTGGTGCACAGCAGTGATGAAATGCTACAATAAGTATCTAAGTTCGGTTCACTCTCTCCAGTTTCTTTATGTGATATGTGCCATCTCAACTGCACAGGCTTTTATGAGAATAAAATGAGCTGATACGCACGATCAATTTGAAATGCTAAAAAAAAATGGACGAATATTAGTTTTTATCTTACTTTTTTAAATCATGGATTTGGTTAAGCTTTAGGTTAAATGCAATCTCTCATAATGCATTCAACCAATATTTACAGAGTGTCTATAAATAGTGCCAAGGACAATTTTTCAGGCTGCAGCTTATTGTAGAGAACAAAACAATGGCCTACCCTTGGGGAGTTTACTTTCCGATTTGTGGGCACATGCGCAAACACACACACACACACACACACACACACACATTCTTTCTGTTCTCTCTAGAGTCAGTCTGCCTCAGTTTGAATCCCAGCTCTGCTACTGACCATCTGTGTAACTCTAAGAAAGTTGCTTAACTTCTTTAAGCCTCTGTTAGCTTATCTGTAAAAGGGGACTAATAATGGAAATGTTTAAGGATGAAGTGAAATAATGAGGGTAAAGGGCACAGCACAGTACCTGGCACTCTGTAAGCGGTACATAAATGAGAGCTATTATTGTTTCTATTATTAGAGCAGAGAAAACCTGCTTTCCTCCTAAGGCTCAGTTCTTAGCTGAGCTGTGGGTCAGGCACGTGAGAGGTTGTGGGTGATCCCCTCTCCTGTTTTTCATGTTCCTCTGGGACTTCTGAACAACTGTCCATCTTGAAATCCCCTAGAGAGAATACTCAGCAATAGCAGACTCTGAGTTTTTTGGATTGTTTTGAAGAAGAGGGATCCTGATCTATTCTGCCTCAGAAAATGGGTCTTCCTTAGGAGAGGGAGGGGAAATGGGGAGAAACACCTTACACACTAGAAGGTGTAGGGGAGAGCAGGGGTGCAGGGAAGAGTACATGGTGAAAAGGGAGAAGCTTTACCACCTCCTAGTCTGTATTCAAAGCTGATCAATCCCTGCATTTCCCCAGTATTTTCCTGAGCTGCTTTTTGCTAACATCAGTCAATGCCTAAGGAGAAATCTACAGGGAAAGTGGAGGTAGTTCTGCCAACTAGTTATTAAAATAATGGTCCTCGCCTCCTTGTATAGGCTGCTGATGACACGGCAGCAGAATCAACCATGAGGACCCTTTCTCTTTTCCACACTTGGCTTACAGGAGCTTTTGCGTGATGTTTTCCTCTTCTTTAAGACTCAAGTTAATGCTCATTTTGGTCTTATTTTTTCAATGCATGCAAAGAATTGGGAGCTGGAGAAGGATGTACCTTGCTGAAAGATGACTCCGGATGCTCACTGCTCTCAGGAGAACTTGTGAGTATCCAACTCTCAAAATCCATGACAAATCAACAGACATATGCCCTAGAAACAGCCAGGCTGACTGTGGCTAGGTGGCTGCCTGTAAGCAATGTTTCCAGAGCTAAAAGGATCCTAGGCTGTTTATATCACTGTTTACATCCCCCATGTCTACAGTAGCACCATTGCTCCTTCCTTTGGAGCATAGCATTGAAGACCTCAGATAAAATGGGAAACCTGCCAGGGAATTGAGCTATGAGACCCTATTAGTACTCGCTCCTCAGAGGTCCACAGAGAGGGGGACTTGGATATGGGAATGAACCAGGGTGAGGGGTCCAGGAAAGAAACGGAGGGCTGCTCAAGGTGGGCTCTCTGCAGTGGGTAGGGCCCCACTCTGCAGTGGGGAGGCCTGTTTGAGAACAATAGGGCCTATATGGGACCTGAAATGCTGGGGGTAAGGTAAGGACAGGTACAAAAAAAGGAAAGAAAGGGTCTGGGAAGGAGAGAGAAATTCATCTCTAAGACCATCCCCTTCACTGTTTTGCTAAGGGAGCAACTAACTGCCTTGTTACATAAAGGTCAGGGTAACCCCATAATTCATGGAGTTTATTTTCCCTTTCTGGAAGTTGCAATTGTGAACTTTGGAGATCTGGCAACAGTAGGCAAGGATGCTGCCAGCGGGAGGAAAGATCTAGTACGGTCCTGCATGGGCTATCGCTTGCTCAGATCTTACGGCAACCTTGCCTTGTATGGCGTTGGAGCCATGGCTTTCCTTCCAAAAGATCATGTCCTCCCTTAATCCCTTGTCTGTATCTAAAGCCAGGCACTCCATAAATGACTATCATAGCTGCTCCGCTGAGTGTTCAGAGAGCAATAGAGAAGGGACTGAAACCTTGGGACAGAGCGGGACTCACTCACTCCCCCCGCTGAAAGCCCCGGGCTTGAACTTCAGGGTCTGTTCCCAGTGTCACATGCTGATACCCCTCCCCTCCTGTTTGGATAATTTAGTAAATTAGCAAAGGAACAAAAACAGCTTCTTTTACACATCTCCTCTTTGCCCTCAAAAAACAACTTGGGAGACCCAAAACTTTTCATTAGCCACTTGTAGTTTAACAAAGCATGTCACATTCCTCTGGAAAAAGGGTGACATTTATTTATTTTTCCTTATTCCTGAAGCGGCTTTAATCTCATGGCAGAGCTCATGCTGCGTTGAAGCTGAAGATGTCACCCACGATAACCATGAACTGCTGTGACAGTGGGAAGGGAGGGGAAGAATTGCCTCTCCGAGAGGGGTAGGGGTACTGAGCGTGAGAGAAAGGGAAAGATGCATTTGATTGTGTTTACAAGATTCATTCACAGCCCAGCAGGCAGTATTCACACTATAATATTCACCCTAACACAGATAATTTGATTTTCAACCTGGTTATCATGCATTCAGACATAGCAATACATGAAAATATATGCTTTAGCAGTGCATTTTAAACAAGGTTGCACACTTTAAGTCGGAATATATTAGAGGTGAGTGCTGAAGTTAGTGACTGTAGAAGTCTCAGAAATCTCCATTCAGCACATGGCATAGGCTTTGAAATGACTCAAAACATTTTTTACATACTGTTCCAGCGGCTCACTGTATATTTATATATCTATCTACATACAGGATGCAGTGAAAATGATAAACTTGCTTGCTTTTTAAATTTTTCACGGTTTGAAGAGTCTTTAACTTTCTTTAGAATCCCAAAGCAAAATGGAAACTTAACCCCACCTGTACACCTTGAAATGATAGCCATGACTATTATAACTACGTAGGGGATGATGTATTGTCTGGCCCAAACCACTCACCCGGTGAGGGAGGAACAGCCCAGGTGCTTTAGGTGACTTTTTCAAGGTCACACAATTAATAAGTGAGGAGTTGAGGTTAGTTTCCATGCCTCTTTCCTGTGTTTCCTGCCTTCTTTCCTGCCTTTGGAATGGAATTAAATAAAATATGGAAGATAGTCATATAGTTAAAATCAAAGTTTTTGTCCATGGCCCACTGAGCACATAGGCATACCCACCAAGACACCGCCCATCCTGGCCTCCAATCCTACAGGCCTGAGAGTCAGCCAACACTTGTAAAAGATTAGTTCACTGCAAAGATTGCTTCCCCAACGCCTTCATTCTTCTACTGCTTACGATATTAGTCAATAAGGGATATTTCCTGGCTATGGGAAGCCAGAATGGAGAGCATTGGTCTTGGAAGACCTTGGTCTTTTAACACTATAGTGTGACCTTCTGAGACAGTATGACTCCCAGAGAAATACAAATTGAAGGTCCAGTAGATTGACTTGCCTTCTTATGGGTGACGAATCTGTCAAGTGTGATGAATACAGACTCTGATTTGGGTCCTGGGTCAAACACTCACACTTCACAAACTGAAGATAATTGCTCCCCAATGCTAATAAAGCAAACGGATGCCTGGGACACATCAGGAGAAAGGGGGCACCAGGGGAAGGGAGCAGGCAGATGGGGAGGCCCTCGCCTCTCCCCCTCAACCCATTCTGGAGCTTTCTGCACTCTGCGGGATCCACATTCCCTTCACATCACAAATCACCAAATTATTTTGCTCTCAGAGGTCTGAGCAGTTAGAAGTCGATAGGACCAGAAATCTCCCAAGCGGCTAGGAGAGCCACTGAAGTTTGCTAGGACTCAAGAGTTGGCAACCCAAAGCCTCCATCTCCAAGAGGCCTGAGCGAGACCTGTGGGAAAATGATGTAGGCAACCTGGGAAAGGGTTGCCTGAAATAGGTGTTTTCTTTTTAATGCTGGAAACAGGCATTTTAGAATTGCCTTGTTGTAACATGCTTTAAAATGAATGAGCTTCTAAATAGTCTAGGAGGTAAATGAATGTAATTCATAATTGTTTGCCAGCCCTGTGCAGCCATGGGCTTCCAGCAGGCTGGGACACTGCCTGGTTTGCCCCCAGCATTTGTTAACAACATGGTCTTTGGGAAGTTACCGAGCCTCTCTGGGCATCAGATTCTCCACCTGTAAAACTCTCATGTCTCCCTTACAGGGTTATGAGGATTTAAATTAGCTCATTAGAATAGAGTACTTAGAACAGTGCCTGACACATATTAAGGGCTCACTAGAATGTTTGGGTCCATTTGTTATTTAAGTGTTAGGCCAGATAAAAGACGGCAATGATACCACTCAGTTATTCAGAAATAGCTCCAAGAACCAGGCTCTGGTATTTTTTCTGGCACCACCCTCCAAAATAAGGTGATATTCTCACAAACTGCATCCTGCTTCAGAGAATATAAGGCACTTGTTTGGTGGGATACAGCATGCTGCTTGCCCTGTACCACACAATTAGTAGTGTTTAACAACCATTTTTATTAGAATGAGAGTGGTGACAATAAAATTAAAGGAGCACAGACTCAACAACTAGCCAAAAAAGGAAAATTCAAGCACCCCACACACAGTCACACCTAAATGCGGAGGCAAAACAATCCTTCCTCTCTTCTGTTTTCCTGGGCTTTCTCCATAAACTGAGCTCTCCCAAGACAAAGGAAAGAACTGCTCCATGTAAAACTATGGTCTCCATGGCTACTTCCAACAGAACTGCCTCATTTTTCTAGAATCAGAATGCTGGCTTAGCCAAACCACCGTCTGCTCCTGAAGAAGGACTGCCTCAGCCCCAGAGCTCAGAAGGCCAGCCGTGGGCCCAGGCTGACTTGGGCTCGCCCTGTGCTCTTGCAGCCTCCCTCCCTTCCCCACGTCTGGGCAAACGCTGGCGGGCCCCAGCTTGCAAGCCTGCCCCTCCCCACAACGTGGAAAGAATCAGCTCAGCGGCGATGCTGTCATCAAAGCCTATGCTCCCACCTCGCGCTCGGGAAAGCAGCTGGTGAATGTTGTGTCTTGCGCTACAGATGGATCAGGCCCAGCGCTCAGCATATCTACTTAGACAGGTGTTTGACTCTGCGTTTTCCAGGTGGCCAGAGGAAGCTGATCACTTGCTGAAAGAGGAAGCCATGCGGGAGAGGGATGGCTCCCTGCACCGGCAAGAGGGCAGAGCCAGCCACTTGGCTTTCACCCATCTGTTCACCAGACATGGTCTTAAAGCCAGAACAGGTCCTCTTGGGGTTCGTACTTCCTTTGAATTTTAACGGAGAGAAAGGGGACTCTGCTGTCAGTTCACACTCTTTTGGCAACAGTGCTCTTTTGGTCTGGGGAGTTAACTAGGTCACCAGGATTAGTGGCAGCTGGCTTTTCCAGTCGGGACATCTCTGCTCCAACAGCCCAGGCTACCAGGAGTGGCGTAAGAAACTGAAGGAAACTGTGTTTCTCCCCAGCACTGCTGTGTCCACCTTCTTGAGCGGAGGGCAGTGAAAGGGACGCTTTCTGGTCACTGGAATGACATCCACAGATAACCTAGCCGGGAAACCACAAACAAAGACAAACAAAACAGCTGCTCTTTGGAAGGCAGAAATCAAGGAAACATTCAAGCAGCTTTTTTGCAGTAAGAAGATTCACAAATGATATTCTGTATAATCAGAAGCAGAGGGGACTGCTTACCCCTGTCTCCTGGGGGTTTCAATGACCTGAGCTCAAGTGCCGACACAAGGTACAATGCCATTTCCAAGGTGAACCCGGGAAACCCAAAAGACTAATTGGAAGACCTTTAGGGAAACTAGCACAATGATACGAGGGAAAGCACACAACTGTAAAAACTAAGACCAGAAGAATCTCCCACGAGGACTTCCCAAGAGAACAGGGAGAAGAGAAAGCAAGCCTGCAAATTCCCGAAGACCCCCTGTGAACAAACGTGGCACTCTGAAACTATCTTCAATGTTGGGGGGCGTGGAACCATCTTTCTTAAGTCCCCTCCAAGAGCTCAGAGTAAATGGAGTACATCTGTCATAACATAAACGGGAGAAAGGGGGTGGGAGGGGGTGGGAAGGAGCCTTCTCATGAGGCCACCTGCCCCAGAACTGGCACTGGGGGGCTCCTGCACCTTCTCCTTGGGTCCTGTGACCCAGCAGACCCTGGCAGGGCAGGAAGGCAGCTGTCAGTTTGCACATGGCACTCAATTCTGGCAAGGGAGCAGGTCCAGTGGAAGCCAAACCCTCGTCAGGAGCCCATCAGCCCCAGGATGGCGGAGCTTCTGCGGACTGGTCTCAGGTCACAGGACAGTGGGAATGCATGGCCTCTTACATCTGACTGTACAAGTTATA
Source organism: Pseudorca crassidens (assembly GCF_039906515.1). Taxonomy (NCBI): domain Eukaryota; kingdom Metazoa; phylum Chordata; class Mammalia; order Artiodactyla; family Delphinidae; genus Pseudorca; species Pseudorca crassidens. Next base: position 34,895,022 of record NC_090309.1, read on the forward strand.
ATCCTTCCCCTCTGGAAAGCCCGAGGAAGCCTATTCCTGGAATTTGGGATGCAGAATCCCTCTATACCACTAAGTGATTCCAAGGATCAAGGATGGTGTTTTCTATTAGCATTTATTTATAATTCATATTCTAAATTATCTTAAGAGGGATCAAAGAATAATAAGGTGATACACACACACACACACACACACACACAAGTGCGCAGGTTAGTCCAATTAAAACAACCATGGCACTCAGCTGTGGCACTATTAAAATTTGGTGTCAGATAACTCTTCATTATGATGGGGGGTCGGGTGTCCTGTGTATTATAAGATGTTTAGCACCATCCCTGGCTTCTACCCACTAGATGCCCCTACTTGAGAATTACTAGATTTAAATGAAGATGTTATATAGATAGATATTATGTAGATATACAATGATCAAAAGTTATAGACAGAAATAAGGAGTCTAATGTTTTTAAAAATTCAGCCTTAACTTCAGCCTGTTCAGGTTCAGAAAGAAGGACGCCAGGGTGGGAGCTGGGCTGTGACAGTCCTGGTGTCGCTGACGTTTACCTAGTACTTCTGCCCAGGTTTAGTACAGCTGCATACATGAACTCATTTGGTGCTTACTGTTGTCCCTATTTTCCCAGTGAGAAAAATGAAGCTTAGAGAGGTTAACTAACTTTTCTAAGGATGACCAGCTAAAAAGCAATAAGGCCACGATTTGACCAGTTTGGTTGACTGAACTGCTAGACCTATACTGTCCCACATGATAGCATGAGCCACATGTGGCCACTGAACACCTGGAGGGTGACTAGTCCAAAGTGAGATGTGCTCTAAGTGTAAAAAAAACACTCCAAATTTCAGAGATCTGTTGAAATGATATTTTGACTATGTTGGATTAAACAAAATACATTATGAAAATCAACTGTACCTTTAAAAAAATTTTTTTAATGTGGCTACCAGAAATTTTAAAATGCGGATTATGTCTTGCATTAAATTTCGATTAAACAGTGCTGTGCTAAACAATACTATCTCCCCTGGCATCAGTTTTAAGAAAGGCTGAAAAGGAAAATAATGTGCTGTGGGCCAGGAGGTAGATACCCAGAGCAAGGGAACAAGTATCATCCCCTTTTGTGATCAAACTAAACATAAATACAAGGAAAGCCAAAGAAATCTTTTTAGAAATAAAGTTATCTGTAAATTTGGTAAAGGGTCAAATGGGGGAAAAAAAAAAAGAGTTTCAAAGTATCTGTTATCAAGTTCATATGTCAGCCCAGTTTTTCTCTTCCTGGATATCAAATGCTGATTATTTGATCCCACAGTCAGCCCCGGTGGACCTGCTGCTGAGCCAGCTTAAGCATGCCCTCGATTTCTTCTTCCTGATCACTCCACTAGCCTCATGTTTGTGCATTTCAGCTGGTCCAGGGCAAAGGAAATTTTCCCATCATCTTACAGTTCCAGTCACTGGCGATTTATTTTTTTTTTAAATCTTACACAGATTTGTCACTCAGAATGAGTCTCTGGGTGCTTTCTTGTTACCTGTTCAACCCATAAGGTCCCTTGTGCCTCTTCCCCTCATCTGGAAATACCATCTTCCATCACAATCCCACCTCTTCTGCAAGGCCAGGCCACGGGCTCAGTACGTAAGCTGGTAGACTGGGGGGCCAGCAAAATGGTCTTGATAAACAGTACCAACTTCATAGAGTTGTTGTGAGGATTAATCAATGACTGCAAGTACCACCTGTGAAATACTACCTGGCGTGTGCTAAGCGCTTCCTAAATTCAGCTGCTGGCATTTTTAGTTGTCTTTGGGTTAAAAGGGGGCCAAATCATGTATGTGAGGAAACTCCTTTTCCCATCTACCTGTGTACCTCTGCTGATTCTCTCTCTCAACCATTGGGGAGCTCAATGTGATGGCAGAGAGCGGGCAGTGCACCAGGGATGGAACCGCAGCAAGACGAAAGCTGCTCTTACCACACTGTTATTAGAGTTTGATGAACAACTCTGATCATCACACAGTTTAAAATTATGGGATTCAGGGCCAAAGCCAAGGGATTTGTTTCAAATCGGTAAATCCCCAGAAGAGGAAGTCTCTAAAGCAGACGCCAGGAGAGCACACCCAGAAGGCACACGCAGTGGGCTGCAAAGGGCTTTGTTGAAAAGGCATGGGGGCTGCACTCCACTCCAGCATGGGGCCAGGGTTGCGGGACAGAACAAAAGCAGGCGGCAGGCTGGATACAGAGGAATGGTATCCCACCTCCCACTCAGTCAATAATGGGAGATGGATGATGGTACCCACTGAATAACCTCACTTTGCAACTTTTATGCGAAGGTTTGACAAATGACACCAGCAAAAGGTACAAGGGAGTGATTAAAACCAGCCCTTGTGAAAGGCAGAGATAAGCGTCCTGGGGCTCAAGTCTTCTTGAGTTCCCCCCATTTCCACCTCCAATCCCTGACACTGCCTTGAGTTTTCCAGAGTTTTCCAGAACTTTTTCCATCTAATCACGTCCTTCTCCCTTTCCTCTACTGCTCCCCATACACGAACTTGTCTTTGGGACCATTTTATCCAGTCCAGTCTGTGTGGCTGGACTCAGAATAAAAGGCTTCATTCACTCATTCATTCAATGCACCAAAATGTTCATCAGCTTGCTGTCAAAGCAGGAATTTTCGGCATGTGTTTAGCAATGACAATTTTCCCAAAATCCTTACAAAGAACCTTTCCTGTTGAGGAAAATCATGTGGAAGTCCTATTAAAAACAGATTCTCAGACCTCAAGGGAGATTTACTGAATCAGAATTTCCCTGGGAGATGGTGCTCTCTGGGGAGACCCAGTGAGTCTTACCATCCAGAAAGCCCAGAGAGACAGCTGTGCTTTCCTGTACCACTTCCCTTGCAGGGAGCTGTGGCTTGAGGTGGAGAAAGTTGCCTCTCATGCTCTGATCTTTAAGCTCTGTCCCCTACTTGGCTGAAACCTTCCGTCAAACTCTGATTCAAACGGTGATCCATGAAATGGACAAAATCCATCAAAGGCAAAATCACAGGGACCCAGATTCTCAGACATGTGGATGGCTCCCAGGAACAGAAATGAACCAGATCAGAGCCACTGCAGCCAACGAGAGCTGTGCCTCCAGAGAGGCCATGATGTGGTGAGAAATGTCCGAAGGCATTGACGAATAGCGCTCAGGAATGGTAATCCTCAACGTGGTCTTAATCTCTCCTTCATTACGCAGAGGTGTTGGGAAATGTCACCCTACCTGCTGGTAAAGATGTGTCTTTATGTCCTTCTACCACACTCACTGGCAGGAAAATAATTCACCAAAGCCCTGTTTTTTAGCATGTTCTGACCTGCTTCCAGGAGTGAGAAAAATATGGAAACGAGCTGCATATAAACACCTTGAGAAAATGTGCTTAGGAATCCAGGCCTAAAATAACAAATGACTTGACTCCAAATATGTAGGCAGCTTGTCAGAAATCAAGTCTCCCTCCCCCCTTTTACCCTGGGTAAAAGGAGATATGGGCTACCCTTAAAAACCCTTTTCTTTGTCCAGGGTCTGTACAAACCACCACTGAACTCGGAGGCCTCACTGGGCGCCACGTTGATTATTTCCTGCACAAACTTCACGGACGATGTTAAGATAAGCCAGAGCTAAGTTTAGCACGCAGTTTATTGATACTGGCCCTTAAAAATAAATAACAAAGTGACTCCTACAAACTCTTTCTTCCCTGTCTCCAACCATCTCCATATGCTTTACGTCTGCTGTATTAAACATAATACCATTATTATTATACGTCAGTATATGTCAAGAAACCCCTATGAGGAGAGGCATGAAGAGCAAGTGAGCACCCTTCCAGGGTGGCCTGTGGGACACGGGACAATTAAAGCATTAAGAGGAAGGATCTACATACGGGGTTCTCGGGAGGCCCGCAAGGCTGCTACAATCAGCAACACCTGTGCAAGCTAGCGGGGAGAATAATGGAAAGGTAAGATTTCTGAACCTTATAAGACAGGCCAAACTCTTTGAAGATGACAGCTGTCATTAACACAAATGTTTATTGCACTGTTATGGGAGGGCAGTAAAAGGTGTTGGAGGGTCAGGCTGACCTGGAATACTGAACAAGAGCATTATGTGGGCTCTGACCCTACCCTTGGCACAAAGGGACAGCCACCACATACATCAGACTGAGGGTCACAAAGGATCACCTCAAGAAATCTAAAGAAGGAAAGCTCCCCAGTAGAAGAATGAGCTTGGTGTTACCTGTCTGTTGATGACCTTTTCCCTTTTCATTTTTCTTTTTTAACTGTCCTTCAAGGGGGCTGAAAAGCAATTTTCATGCTATGGCTCTAAATATCGTTTTATTCCTCCAACAGGGTTCTGAGCATGCCCAGTAGGAATGATTTAACACTGCGTTGACGACTTGCTACAGAAGAACGTCATGTGGAAAGGTAGGCTGCCACAGCTAATGGGCTCTTGTTTCAAAGAGATGCTGTGTGTACATTACCAGCGTATGCAGAAGGTGCAGAAAGGCCCAGGCCGCCATTAGGAATGGAGTGTTGTTGATGATGAAAAGGCACTTTGCCGGGGAGGGAATGGTGGGAGAGAGAAGGCTTATCTGTCTTTTTGATTAGAAATGCATGCTTCCTTTCATCATCTGAGCTGAAAAATTGGCTTCTGCTCTTGGTTTATGAAACCATTTTTCTTTTTCCTTTCTTCCCAGGTTTGCAAACTGCTTAATAAATTAGTTACTGTGAGGTACATGGGTGCCACAATAACCTTAGAGGCTTTTCCCAAATGCATCCTTAATATTTTATAAGTATTTAAATAGATTTATTCAGTTTGAGCTGGCTGATGTATGAGAGCTGGCATTCTGGCACGAAAAGGGGGTTCCATGCAGATTAAAGCTGATCCAAACAAATGTAAGAGGTGCTCCCAATTCATAGGAAGAGGTTTTTTTTTAGGAATTAGAGTAAAACTTTTGGATACAGTTAACAGTGCAAACGAGGTAAAGAAACATCCGAAGCACAAAAGCTTGAAATGGGAGCATCAGGCCGGTGGTCACGTAAGGTGTTTGGAACAGTTCATTCCTTTATTCATTCACTCATTCAACCATCATCACAGAGAACGCTGGGAATTGTGCTAGGCGCTGGTGACTTTCTGTCCTCTGTTTGGTCCGGCTTTAAAGATTATAAGACAAAACTTAAGTGTCTCTATAGCTCTCAACCCACGGAAGAGAACAAAAGTCAGATCATCTTGTGTAAGTTACCATTCTGAACTGCAAATGAAAGTGACCACCCTTTTTGATAGAAAGGACAAAGATTTTTGGCTCCAAAGGGTGGTTCTTATCTCCAGGGAAAGTGAAAGAGCCTGCTGGGAGTTCCTATGAGATGACTCCCATGTCAGCAGGTCAGGGTTGGCCAACACCGCCCCCCAAGGCGGTCATGCCTTGGGCATCCATTATACCCTCTGCTGGAACTAGAGCTTCCAAAGACCACCCCGAGCCTCTGATCGAAAAATCAGATTCCAGATTCCAGCAGCATCAGATGCTCAAACAGAATCCCTCCCTGTGTGTCCAAGTAATCTGTGCAAAGCTAAATTCTATTCTACTGGATTTAAAAAAAAAAAAAAAAAAAAGCAGACTTGGAGATTTATATCAGGTCACGAAAGCTTCAGAGAAAAGTAGTCAGAATTAAAGAGAACATAAATCATCTTTTCAAAATATATTTTTTCTTATTTACCAGATTTCTGCAGGCATAATATTTGTCAAGTTTTAAGTCTAAATAGTCAGACATCCAATCCTAAAGAGAATGAAATATGTTAGAAAGAACAGTGATCAATTTCAAGCAACATAATAGATAATGCCCCAGTGATACTTTAGAGAGTATATGAACAGTTAAGGTAATTATCCATACCAAAAACTATTTTATGGAAATGTGCTACAAAGAAACAAAATTACATTAGGGTCTAAATGATCAGAAAGCAGCAGCCACATGGGCAGTCTTTCTAAGGCCTTACCTTTTCTTTTCTCTGCTACTATCTGCTTCACTAAGAGAGCTGAAAATTATACCATTTGTGTTAGCATCAAATGCAAATGGAATGATTGTCCCTTCTCTAATCAAAACACATTTGTGGATTGAAATACCACATGGGGCAATTTTCAGTTAATCATGGATGTTAATAAATATGACTCTAAGCTCATAAACAAACATTACTTTGGCTAATATAATATAGGAAATTATTGTTAAGCTTGATCAGACATGTAACAAAAACTGAACCTTGAAGAAAGTCAGCAAATTAGCCATCTGAAATAGAGATGGGCAGCAACAGTAATGAAAGACTAGATTTAGCTAAAATGCTTCGACAAACCATGCATTAGCACTAGGAAATATTTAAAGCTGGCTTTGCTGAAAATGACAAATATTAAGTATTATCATAGTATTAGTTTCTTTAAAGAGCAAAACCCAGATGCTTAGTGATTGGAGATTTAAAAACTGGAAAATCAGGTTTACCAAAGTCAGTTACCCAGAGCCTGAGTTATATTAAAGCCCCTAACAACAAACAGTGTTTTCAAATGAAACAGAAATATGTAATACTCATTCTATTTCCATCACTGAGCTTATAAACCAATTTGAGATTCCTTCCTTTAGCCTTCCCTAAATGTAAAATAGGTATTTGTTTTGGTGACAAAATATCTAAATGTCTATAAAAGTATTCCAATTCTCTCTAAGACCAGGGCTAGATTCAGACCTGCAGAGGCAGTAATACAGGAAAACTTTAGGCACTATTTCTGTCTCCTGCCATGCACTTAAAATAAAACACTACGCTTAAACCCCAGACTTCTTAGGTATGTAAAGCCAAAAGATTTTCTATCCAGGTTTACTCATTTCAAAATTCTAATATGTTTCTTTAGAAAAGCTCTACTATGAGCTTTTCTCTTTTGCAGGAGTGAGGAAGCCTCCACTTGCTTTCTGGGTACCCTACGTGAAGTCTGCTGTTGGGTCACCCAGCACATGAGAGAAAAGACCTTGAAGTGAAAGTAGTGTGAGCGAGTATTAACATCTAGGTTTTAGGAAAAAGAAGCGGTATTTTATCTGTTACATTATCTCTAGATCAATCTGCAGATTAAACGCTACGTATCGTGAAGCATCTATGAAATCCAAGTTTCATCTGAGAAACTGCAGTGACAAAGTCCAAATTCAGCACTTCCTTTGGATGATATGGATAACTATCTCTCTCCCCTACTTTTACTGAAAATGTAGATGTACACCTAGAAAAAAAGAACCCTGAGTAACAAATGAGTTCATACTAAGGGGGCCATTTTCAACATGTGTGGAATCATTTTATGAGCTACCTTCCACTTTTTAGAAACTCCTATATCCTTAAGGCTGGCAATTAATAATATGGCTGGTAAGAGTAATAATTGTATCTATTTACCAAATACTATGTACATATCAGGATTTGTATAGTGTTGCTTTAACTTACTAATCACTTACAACAATCCTATAAGGCAGATACTGTTTTTAATCTGCATCTTTTAAATGAGAAAACTGAAGCTTAGAGAGGAAAAGAAATTTATCCTGGTTAATGGTCAAGTTGGGATCTGAACCTAGCCAAACTTCAGAACTGCTGGTGAGGATCAATGAAAGCATAACCTTTTCAAACATACGCTGTTAGTATTCTGAATTCCTTACATTAAAATATTCTGTGCACGGGCTTCCCTGGTGGCGCAGTGGTTGAGAGTACGCCTGCCGATGCAGGGGACACGGGATCGTGCCCCGGTCCGGGAAGATCCCACATGCCGCGGAGCGGCTGGGCCTGTGAGCCATGGCCGCTGAGCCTGCGCGTCCGGAGCCTGTGCTCCGCAATGGGAGAGGCCACAACAATGAGAGGCCCGCATACCGCAAAAAAAAATAAAAAATATTCTCTGCAAACCAAAATTGCAAAATGTCCCCATTCTACACTGTGTAATAGAAAATAATTACCCCTATTTAAAAAAATAGAATTTCTGTTTTTAGCTTTAGGATGGCAGCTTGTTGCCCTGTCTTCTCCATTATCAAGGAAATCGAGTAAAAGAAATATTGTTCTGCAGGTCCTTGCCTGAATCCACTTGTCCTCCTTCCTTACTGAAAACCAGACTAAACATTTCGAACGTCTACATTTTAAAATTTCCAACAGTAATGAATAAACTGTACCTGGGGTACTCTAACCAGCCCCCCAGATAGTTAGCACTTATTTTATCAGCATTTTATTCTGATAAAACTGCACCAGTGCACACTCATGGCCTGACTCTTTCTGGGTCCATCCATCCTTGGACCTTTCTCATACGAAGTCCATGAAAAGCACGGGCTGCTCAGAAATTCACTGTTGGAAGACCATGAAGAAGGCAATGAACTTTCAAGGCCTAGTATCTTAAAGGAACCTATAAATGAACTAGGTCAAGGATGAAGCACGTAAGTGGCTGGGAAAAAAAAAAAAAAAAACTCCGTTTAGTTTATACAACTTTAGCTTCCCTGTCTGTTCAGATTCCATATAAGGAATAGTAACTTTTCAAGCCCATAGGCCTGGACATATTTCTTGGCCTTATAATTCTCACAGTTCTAGACATTCCAAGGTAGAGGGTCATTCAAACAGAGTTGTAATTTCTTGTGTATATTTATTTCCAAAGTATCTTATGCATAGTTTCCCAATGAAATCATAGATGGGGGGCTAGGAGCATGCTAGCTGGGGTTTTCTCAAGCATGCCCAGAAGAAGCAGTCGAAAAGAACTGCTGTGGGCTCCTCAAGCAAAGGGGCCAGACTTGAGCTTTCCCCACTGTATCATTCACTTGAACTGCAGATTTTGTCTTGGACTGATATAAGAAGAGAAGAGAGAGGAAAGGCGTTCATGAGATTTAAGGAGTAAACTTCCCTATAAACAGCCAAGCCAGGTTGCTAGGTTATGATAGAGTCCAATGTGGATATGCTGAGAGGCCAGCCAGCTGCATTCAAGTGTCTCCTCAAATCCCAACCACTCAACTGCCTTAGTGCTTTGGTCACTTCATCTGTGAAACAGGGGGGACAGACCAACATGGTGGCATGTTCTCTCTGGATCTGGCAACTACTAAGCATTAAAAGTCAACTTTTTCATACTTCTTTTCCTGTACTCAAAAAGTAACTAAAAAAAAAGTAACTAAATAGTGTATATATCGTTTTACATCTTTAGTTGAAATTTGAAAGGCAGGATGCCTCATAAAGTGAGGAAGTTTTGAAAATCTACACAAATCCAGGGCTTGTTGCTACTAACTCCAAGTTAGTAACAAAAGTGTTTCTTAAACTTTATTACAAACGCTGAATTATCTAAGAAGAAAACAGGTCACACTCTATGCATTTAACCAGTATTTATCATGATCCACTGGTTCATTAAGTCCCTATTGACCAGACATTCCTCTAGACATTTGGGATGCATCAGTGAATGAGAAGTGGATCCACGCCCTCCTGGAGCTTACATTTCCATGGTGGGAGAAACTCAATAAACGATAAAGATAATAAATTAGAAAATTCTCCTGTAAGTTAAAGCATGTTTAGTGCCAGGGAAGAAAGAGAAAGTTCAAGAGCCTACTAAAGGATGGGGAATTGGGGAGTTGAGGTTCGGGGATAATGCAGGCTCTGCCCTCTCAAATACAGTGGTCAGCAGAGGCCTCATAGAAAAGTGACTGATATTTGAGCAGAGACTTCTAGGTGGTGAGGAAGTGAGCTATGCAGATATGTGGGAAAGAACTGGCCTGGGGTTCAAGGAACAGCAGATAACTATAAAGACTGTGGCTTTCTGCCCCAAGAAGCAAGAGAAGCCTTGCAGGGATTTGCCTAGAGTGATGACCTATGTTTCTAAATTCAAAAACTGTATTAGCATCCATAAAGATTTCTCTGGACAGTTAAAATATATACATATGTAAGCATAGCCTCCTACCAAACCGCCATCTGTCAGGCACTGAGCCCTGGTTTTCTAGTTGGAAGAACAGAACAGTGTTGCTCCATCTAAACTCGCTCACCCATTAATCCTAAAGCCTAACTCAAGCATTTGCAGAATTGAATTCTAGTTTGTTAAGTGCCCACTCCTGGGCTAGAATATGTACCAGGCACAGTTGGGAATAAAGAATACCAAGGGCAGAACAGAAGGGCGTAAAACACACAATTTTATCACTTGACCTTGCTCGCTTTCAGGCTTTTCATTTCCAAAACAAAAGATCTTCTATTTCTCAAAGATTCGGTGAGGATTCAATGGAATAACGTGTCAAACACCTAGAATAGTGTTGGACACACCTACTACAGTTCATCACTTGACAAACGTTACTTATCTCTCACCTGAATCAATGAAAGAAGATGGTATTATTTTAAAAGTAAACTGAGATGAAGCCAAGGACGTACCCAGTGTGCTAGTGGAGAATTTAAGTGTACCATCAGCAGAACAGGATTTTAAAAGACATTCAGAAAGAAGTTTAAGATGGACTTGGAGAATATGGAACCTTTCTGCGGCCAGAACTTAAAGTCAATCAGAGTGCAATAAAGACACAACAGACAATGGCCAGAAAGATCTCTGCTCTTAAATTACATTTTCAAGAAACTCTTCCTAATTATATCTGACGGAGACTACGGAAAATACAACCTGGTGTTGGAAAGCTTAGGTGTAGCCATTTACTTTTGCTGTGACTTTGATCAAATAATGAACCTGTTGGGACTTGAGATGGAGAACAGTCTAGCCCAGATTGAGTTACAGAGATATTTGGGTGCAGAGAATCCCCGAAGTTGTATTACGTAAGAAGCTGCCTCCAGCTGCTAGTACGTTCAGCATGGAGGTTGTTGAGAGTGACGTTACACCGGTATCCCTGGGTCCCCAAAGCTGGGCCCATGGCCAGTCAGAGCCCTAGCCATGAAAGGCAGGATCAGGCACCATGTTATGCGCTCAGCCATAACTCAGGCCACTTTCTGCATGTGTCTGGCTGCTCTACACCACCCCCATCCTCAGACCCCACACCCTTTTGCTGCAAGGGCTGCAAGATCCAGGATAAGAATTGTGGCTTAGAAGACTCCATAAGACGGCTTCTGGGCTTGAAAGAAAGCAAGGATCCAATGGAGCCTAGAGGCAACATAGCTATGATACCCAATTAGCTGGGAGTTCATTTAGCAAACACAGTTCCCTTTATTTGATGTACTTTCAGCATTGCTTATGAGCTATACCCTACTTAGGAGTATGAACTCTGCAATTATTTCCCTTACATTATGAATCATTTATCTAGTCAATCTAATATTCTTCCCTTATGCATCTTAATACCTCAATTAACTATTATGAGTCATTTGTTATTTGTATACCAGAAAACTGCTTTCCAAGTTATTACTTATTGGTCATAATCAATTAGGGAAGTTTTTAGACTGTGGCTGTCTTATATAAATACACTGGTAAAGTTCAGCTCCTACGATTTCTGACAATTAAATTGTTCTGTCACTTGGGGACTCTCATTAATCTCAACTTGTCATCCTTGTTTATGCAGGTTATAATGGGCTATGTGTGTAAGTGAAATGAGACACTGAAAGCCTTTGGCGTTTTAACTCTTTGATGAGAGTAGAATTGAAATACTTCCTTAAAGTGGTCACTTTGATTTGTACAGTCTGAAGGAACTGTGTTCTGGACAGCAGCTCATCAACTCTGCCGTCACCCACAGCAATCTTTATGTAGATTTGTAATTAAGAACCAGAAAGAGGTGAGCTGGCTCCTACTCCCACCCCAGATTCTTTTTTTTCTATTTATTTTTTATTTTATTTTATTTTTTTATTGAAGTATAGTTGATTTACAATGTTGTGTTAGTCTCAGGTGTACAGCAAAAGTGATTCAGTTCTATATATATATACATATATGTACATATATATGTATGTATATATCTTCAGATTCTTTTTCCTTATAGGTTATTACAAAATACTGACTATAGGTCCCTGTTCTATGCAGTACCAAAGGGGAAAGAGGAGGGGAGGGGTAAATTAGGAGTTTGGGATTAACATATACACACTACTATATATAAAACAGATAACCAACAGGGACCTACTATATAATCTCCTAGATTCTTGATACTTGTATATCCTGAAAAGGAAATCTCAGAGAAGAAAATCAAATTGCATTGCTCTCTCTCTTTACTGGTCAACTTCTGAAAGCTCTAGATATAACTATTACATAAATGGGTAAAAGGAAAGAGGCACCAGAGTGGTCAGAAAGGTCCTGGGGAAATATGTAGATGTCAAGTGCCATCGACGAGGATTTGATCCATGGCTGGGATTTAAATTCGGGGAGTTGTTATGAGAGCTACTACGGGATTAGTATTAACATATAATTTATTGGACATTATTTATGATGTGAAATATGCAAACAGCACATTAATTAAATTCAGGTGTCCCTACCTATAGCAAAACCTCTGATGATAATTAAATTATACAAAGTGACGCAAGTCAAAAGATTAGAAATATGAACAGAAATCTAAGAGCTTTAATAAAGTCATAAATCACTGTAAAGGAAATGGTAGGTATTATTATTACATTGAGAGAGAGTCTGAAAAGAATGTGTAATAATAGAGCTGATGAAAAACGTATCTGAAATAGAATTGTAAGGAATAAGGGGAGCTCATTTGCCCAGATGAATCTGCTAATCAGAAACTGGCTTGAGAAAGAACAGTTTGGCAAAAAAAAAGTTTTTAATTTTTTAGAGTCCAGATTCACCACGGTTGACTTCCCAAGAAGATTCAAGTGGTCTCGTATTTGTTAAGCATGGTAGAGGGGGACCACGTTCATTCTTTGGAAAAAGCGTTAGTAACGTTTTGAGTTTTCTGAGTAGTGTAATATCTTTGGACCCGCTTCTGAAAAGCAGTAACCGTTATGCAAGGACTTTCCTCCCGAGGTTGGAACAGAATTACTACTTAGCATCAGACATACTTTATTATGATTCGGTGGTTCTATTTTACTATTCTGTTCTCTCCTGTACACAGTGCCACCAGTGCCTCATTGACTGAATGCTTGTTACATGCCAAGCCCTGTACTACATTCTCACTTATCTGCACAACAACCCTAGAAAGCAGATATTCTTATCATCCTCATTTTATACCCAGATAGGAAGTTTCAGTAATTTCCTCAAGGTTAAGGCAAGGAGGTGAGCCTAATCTGCCTGCTTCTAGACTCCAACTTGAACCACTCCACTGGCTTGCCTCCCTCTGGGTGCCTGATTTATCCTTGAGCCCCAAGTCCATCCATTTCCCCATTGATCCCTCCTGAATCTGAGAACATTAATGGCAGCTGAGTCACCTACAGTGCCAAGTCCTTGACAGCAAGAACAATGTCTTGTTTACTTTTAAATCCCCCACAGTGCCACACACAAAGTAGTTATTGATAATATTGGAGGGAGACAGTGAAATAAAGAGGCAGATGAGAAGAGGGAATTGCTGAACTTAGTGACTGATTATACCTATTCACCATAGAAGGCCATATGTTAAAGAAACGCAATGGAAGGTCAGTTAGGAAACATGGCGGCTCACCCACCTGTACTGCTGCGTGGTACGTGTTGTTGAATAAATAATTTAGTTTATCTCAGCCTCCATTCCTCATCTATAAAATGAGGAGTTGGCCCAAGTAACCACTCTGATCCCTTGCAGCTCCCACATTCTCTGACTTTATATTCATTCAAAGGTGTTTCTTCGCAGCCCCACCAGTGACCATGATAAACCTGTTTGTACTAAGTCCTTCCATGTACCAAACACTTTGTATATATTATCTTCCTGTGATCCTCATAACAAGTCTGTAAGGATAGTATTATCACTCTCCTTCAGCAGAGAAAGTGAAGCTTAGCAGGCTTACAAGCTTAAGGTCATGCAGTCAGTGAGTGGCAGTAAGGTAACCCTGATCTCATACATTTAGAAATTTACAAGTCTACCAGAGCTTGAGAACTGTTGAAACTCTTAGCTAACTGCCTTCTTAGAAAGCACAAAATACTATCCTGTGACCCTGAAAAGCTTCTAATGTATTTTCCTCAATCAACAGGAATCCGGGACTTGAGAAAATGAAACAATCACTGAGATGTGATTTTTGGAATTGCGATGTTCACAGTCACAACTGTGTCTCTAACCCTGGGCAAGCATCTCACAGAAACATCAGATCATTGCAAACCTGTCAACACTTGGCCGTCTCCGCCATGTCTCCTAAGGCCAGGCCCCCAGAGCACTTTCTGTCTGTACTATTTGGTTGTCACTTAATCACACACTCCTTTATCCAGACTGTTGCTTCATGTGCCTTACTCTGGCCTGGCCAACACAAACACAAGTTCCTCAAGGACAGAAACTGAGCTTTGTATTTCCTTCCAGCTTTAGAGTATCCACAATGGAGTGGAGCCCATTAAGTGGTTCTCCCTTTCATTCAGCTTATTCATCACATTTTCAGCATAGGATCAAACAATGTGTTCTTTCTCTGCCCCAATTCCGGTGCCCTAAAAGTACTAGCAATCCCACAGTTCACCTGTTACGTAACTGCAAGCTACCCAAAAGGGTCTTCAGTACCACATGATGCTGCTGAGCCTGGCATTTGCCTGCCAAGATAAGCATGGTGCCAAGGTGAAGAAGACGAGGAGAGATGCCTCCTGCCTTCCGGGGAGGGGTTTGATTTTAATAGCATTCTTCAGGTGATAGCTTTCTATCAGTCCAAGGTCAGTTTAAAATCAGGCCCAAGAGAGATGGAAGATGATGGAAATCATCCCAAGATCCCAGGGAGTCCTGTCAGCCCCTTCCCTTCCACTTATGCTGTGCCTGCCCCGCTTCTATCAAAGCTGAGAGCAACGACTTAAGATTCCTTCTACTCAGCAATACATATGACATGCTGCCTGTCTTCTGGTTGAACAAATACTGCACAGCAGAAAATCCTTCAAAAATCTCAAGAGAGCTGGACCCAAATTTTTTGTTTAATGTATCATCTTAAAAGAATCAAGCAAATAGGGCTTGGGGTAGAGGTCTTGATAACCCTTCGAAGACCATGAACTTTGCAAATCAAGAGAGAAAAGCCATAATCCAAGAATATGCTGCAATATGACAACAGCTGTCACTTAGGACAAAATTGTTTGATTTCAACAACAAAATCAGGGAGATGTTCAGTATACATCCTAAGAGTATTAGAAGTATCTTCTTCCTTGCAACTGGAAAGTTCAGGTGCAAAATAGTAAGATCTATCATGGAAGTTGTAAGACAATTTGCATTTTCATTCACCAAAGAAATAGATATCAAGAAGACAGAAGGCAGAAAGATAACAGTAGAACCAAGGATGCTCAGTAAAAATACTTACTGTGTGCTAAGTACCTACTATGTGCCAAGCTCCTTCAGATATTTGTTTCATTTAATCTTCACAAAGACCCTATGAAGTAAGATCTATCCCTATTTTGCACATGAGTACCTCAGAGACCTCTAGTCATAGCATGTTTGTTAAGTGCTGGGCCCTGCATTCAAATCCAGACCTTTCCAAGTCCAGGCTGTTAATCACCAAAATTCAGTTTGTGTCTATCCTGGCAGATGGTTAGACATTCAAGACTGATTCTGGAGTTTGATTTGCATGATTAATAAAGCCGGAGGGATAAGGAACAATTGCCGACTTCCCTAGATACCCCTGTTGTGCAGAGCAGGGGCCATTGGTCTCTCCAGGTTTGCTAGGAGAGGGACAGTACATCAGTATAAGGCTGGTGTCAAAGGGCAGGCTGAGAGTGCTGACTTTGAACATCGTCTTTGAAAGTGCTGTTAATTGAAAAAGCTGCACAGTGTCAGAGCTGAGCAGGGATCCAGCTGTGAACAGCACTCTGAAGAGTGTTGATAGGATCGGGACTACCCAGCTGTGAGGGGCCCGGAAGTGCCTGAAGAGGTGACAAGCACTGGAGGACTCCCTTGGCCCTCCCCAGCAGCTGTGGCCACGAACAGCAGAAGCTACAGAGACTCCCTGCAGCCACAAGCCACAACCATGGCACTCTCAGCCTTACGCCTTGTCAGGAGCCTGAAATTACCCTCACCAATCATGACAGACACAAAACAGCTGCTCAAGGTACAAAGATGCCCCTGAGATGTGAAAAGAGCCCGGACACAGCCTCACCCCATGAGAAGTATCAGAGGGGCCTAAGCAGAGAAACTCTTCCTTGGTATCTCACCAGCTCCTGGACTCTGGTCAGTGTACCCACTGACCACCTTTACTGAAGGTAAAGGTGAGGTATGGTCTGCTTGTCATCCAGGGATAGTGTTGGAAATGACATCCTATCCACATGATGTAGAGGAATTAGCAGGGGCTTTGGATTCAGAGGGACATGGAATCAAATCCTGAAGCTTCTGTGTACTAGCTATGCAATCTTGATGAGTTAAATAAAATTTTCAAGCCTCCCTTTGTAACCTTTAATGACAGTAATAGTCATTTCCTGTTAGAGTTAGGGCAAAAATATTAAATGAGATAAAATATAAATTGTGACACATGGTAGATTTCTAAAAATGTTCATTTTCTTCCCTCCCCTGGTACATCACGTAAGGTACAAAGAGCTATTTTCTACTAAAAAACAAAAAAGCTCATGGTGTTGGAAGCCCAGAAATGCCAGGTGAGAAGTAAGCAATCTACAGAGAACTTGAAGCGTGATGTAGATCGCCAGTGGTGATGCCACCAGGGAAAGTGAGTGGGTCACAGAAGGAAACATACTAAAGTGCTCAGAAGTGCCCTTTCAAGGTTTGATGATTTCAGATTCCTAGAATGGTTTAAGCATCTGCGGGCAAGGTGACACAACACAGAAAGGACTTCCAACATCAGCAACCTTCAAATCAATACTTTACCCTAAATGGAAAACTGTATTCAACACCATCAAATGCAGAAGTTGGTATGTAGATTAGAATGTTTGAAAACTGTGACCTCATCTTTACCTATAAAGATTCTATCATCTTTCAAGTCCAGACTCCATGATCATGTGCTCTGTTCCAAGTGGCAGAAAACCCAGCTTAAGTTGGTTTAAGCCTAAACCATGGTTCAGGTGACCAAGGAGTCCAGTTCAGCTTCAGTTCCAGATTGATGTGGACTTCAGATGACATCGGCAGGACCCAGCTCTCTGGTGGGCTTCTCTGTGTTGGCTGCATCTGAGGATCTGCATGGCGGCCCACAGCACCTTCCGGCTCCCTTTGTCAAAAAATCCAGTCCAACAGCAGAAAGAAACTGCTTCCAGGATGGCACAAAGAGAACACATGGGTCCAGATTGGAGTTTCTTATTTACTGGTAAACTCAGCTCCCGATGAGTGAACTGGGAGCATTAGCTTCCTTGGGGCATGAGATCCTCTGGGATTAAAGTCAGTACCACAGTTGGCACATGGGCTGAGAGTGAAGAGGAATGGTAACCCCAGAGCAAGCTGGGGTATGGTCTTTACACAAAAGTTGTGTGGATACTGCACAGGGAAATCAACCAATGTCCACTGTTACATCCAAGCCCCAGAGAACAATGACTTAACGTTCTTTACATGTTTCCTAACTTTTTTGTGTGTCACTCATACAGTGTTTATCAACCTGGTATTTTAGGTGAATGATTCGCGCCTCAAGGGCAGAGACTATTTTCAATGTCTTTGTCTCCAACCACATTGTCTTTCACAGTAGCTTTGCCCATAGTGAGTAAATTAAGGGGATTTCATAGAAATTAATGAATTTAACACACGCAAGCACTGAACATGAATAATTGAAGTCGAAAGTTGAAATAGTTGCCCTGTAGAAGAGATTATTAAGAGGAAACAATGTTAGACTTATAAGATTTCTGGAGGAGTGGAAGGAAAGGAAGTCAGAGGCTCTTTATTCAAAAATCGTTGTCAGAAATCCCCAACTTCCTTAAGGAATTTATTAAAGAGATTGAAAGGGCACATTGCTCAAAACCACCAAAAACCCTCCATGGAAAAGAAGGCTGAACATTCCGAGTCAACCATCAAGATAAATAACTAAAGAATAATATTTCAAAAGGTGAAGGAGGCAGGTGAATTAATTGGAGTGGAGAGGATAGAGAAAAGGCAAAGACTCTGAAACAAACAAACTAAAAAAGAAAAACGGTTTTCCAATAACTCTATCAAGAATTTGGGGGGAAAAGTTCAGATAAGAAAGAGAAATTTACTATCAAAATTACCTAAGCAGTCTGTTTGCAGGATTAGATCTGGTCACCATCAAATCCTATCTGGAGGAAGTTCTCATAGCTACATGAGACAGAAAAGTTGATTAAGTCTCTTAAATACGTTCACACTCTTTTTTAATTAACCTCTGGGCCTCCAGGGTCATGGAGTATAGATTGCTTCTATTTTATTAGCGGTCACCAATTTTACCTTGTCAGGACTGCACAGCACACAAACAGATATGAGAAATTCATTACAGCTCTATTGTTGAGAAAGATATTTCAACTGAGAATCTCCTTTTGAGAGAAAAAGTTTTAATGTGTCTTTGGATCAGGAGAACATTTGACAACATAGAACAGGAGATGGCCAAATTATGGCCAGTGGGCCAAATTCAACTTGATGTCTGTTTTCATAAAGTTTTATCAGGATTCAGTCATATGCATTTGCTGACTATTATCTGATGGCTGCTTCTGGTGCCTATATGGGCAGACTCGAGTAGTTGCAATAAGGATCATGTGGTCCAGAAAGTTTAAAATATTTCTCATCTAGCCCTTTTCAGAAAGAGTCTGTTGATCCCTGCCATAGAAGAAAGAGAATCCCAGTCCACAGAAAACAAGTGTGGTTTTTCTACCAGTTCTCAAAGAATTTCCATGTTAACAGCAAAATGGTGGCAAGATAGTTTGTCATTATCAGTAATGACTAATGGACGGTGAGTAGAAAAGCAAAAGAGAGAAAGGATGCAGAAGATCTGGTTGCTGGGGAGAAGGCTCACTAAGGAACCAAGATGGGGCAAGATATGGGAGGAGGAGGGGCATGTCAGACATCCTTGGAGAAAGAGCGAGAATGAAAGAGCAATTAGTAGAAGAGCATCCGGTGCCTTTGTCCGCCTCAAAGTGTTTCTCTTGCCTGCTCTTGCTGCACATTTGGATGTTTTATTTCTTTGACCCTCCGAGCATTACCAAACAGTTATTATCTGAGCGCCTAACAAACAATTATTCCAGCTCCTAATTTATATTTCAATCATTTTAACTACTGATCTTATGATCACATCTAGGCTCTGATCACATTAATGTCTATTAACTATGCAGCAACCAATAAAATCTGCATGAGAGATTTATTTCATATATACTCCCTCAGTGCAATTTATTAAAATAATGTAGACTATTAACGTTTAAGCTAAATGTAATATATATATTTAATATAAAAATTCTCATTAGTGTGATTAATAAAATTTTTAGTGTAAGCTGATATTTAGTTAGAGAAAATGAACAAGTTAAGCCAACTGAACTATTCCAGTTACATTAATTTAATTAAATATGACTTTTACATGATGTAGGATTAGGTATATACACTGATAATTCTAACATATTTAAAGAATCAAAAAGTTGAATCCCACTATCAAAGTTACAATCAAATCACCAAAGGTCATTCTAGATAAAGCAAACTAACTTCTCTCACTGAAGCTCCCTCACTTTTCTAAATATGCTCTCAGGAATTACACAAGTTGAAAAGTAATATAGTAACACTGCAATGTTTTCCTCCTTAAAAGGTCTCATTGTTCAGCTTTTTCCTTTTGAACTGCACTAGGGCTGTGTGTGTGTGTGTGTGTGTGTGTGTGTGTGTGTGTGTGTGTGTGTTTGTGTGTGTGTAGGGGGGGAGAGAGACAGAGACACAGAGACAGAGAAAGAAAGACAAAAACAGATCTCAGGGCTTCCCTGGTGGCGCAGTGGTTGAGAGTCCGCCTGCCGATGCAGGGGACATGGGTTCGTGCCCCGGTCCGGGAGGATCCCACATGCCGTGGAGCGGCTGGGCCCGTGAGCCATGGCCACTGAGCCTGCGCGTCCGCAACCTGTGCTCCGCAACGGGAGAGGCCACAACAGTGAGAGGCCCGCGTAACGCAAAAAAAAAAAAAAAAAAAAAAAAAAACCAGATCTCATCCTGGTTCTTTGAATTATCCCCATTTATATAGAAATATTTCCCAAAATGATTTCTAGAAGTATTGGCTGGTCAGACTCCACTTTCTCCCATCTGGACTCTTCCAGAACCACCTTGACCTAGGCTGATGTAACTGCCCTGACACTTCCTAACTTTGCAAATTTTGGCAAATAACTACCTTCAGCCCAGAGTCTCTATCAGTAAAATGGAAATGAGAGGTTGTGAGGATTAAGTGAAATGGTTAGGAAAAAAACCTCGCCTCTAATTTCTACCCCTCAGAACTTGGTGTCTTTGCTGCTGTCCCAAAATATGTTATGCTTTATTACTTCTTCTCTTCAAGCATAATCTCATGGCCAGTGTGGCTGAATTATTTTCTACGTTCTAAAACTCTTCCCTAGATTGCCAAGACCGTGAACCCATCTTACTGCTCTCTTCTGTCTTCAGCTCCATCTTTTTCTACTTTATCTTCTGTGCTGGTGTCATTTTACTGACACCTAAGTTGTCCCATGACCATTTAGGGCTAAAAAAGGTGGACGAGGAGATTGAGTACAGCACAGACACTCTGGTCCAGGGGGTCTGTGTTTGAGTCCCAGTTTACCTGCTTTATGGTCTTGGTTAAGTGCTGAGTCATTTTAAGTCTTGATTTCCATCCCTGCCAGATGGGGATGACCAATCATAATACCTACTTACAGGGCTAGTGTGAATAGTGAATAATTACTGCAAAAAGTGCTTTGAAGCATGTCTGGCTCATATTAAGAGCTTAATAATAATACTATCAATAGTAATGGGGGTGGAGATTCCTAGAAAAAAATCACTGCTCTTCTGGAAGCTAGGTCATGCATTGGTGATGAGGAGACCCAGAAACGTCTCTGTAACTAGCAGAATACTGGCTACTGTGATGATTCAGTTCCCTCGATGGAAGAGAGGGCATTTTCTCTATTATTCCAAGGACAGTCACTGATGCCCCCTCCTTTGGCTCTAGGGGTTTACTTCTAAAGGGTGTGCTTGAAAATGACTGAAGCTGCCAGTACAGCTAGAAATACAGTCTCTTTCAGAGAGTGAGATAAAAGCAAAAAGAAGAAAACTTGCCCCTAAAATCTCCCACTCTCAGAAATGCACCAAGAGCCCTGATGTCTGACAACCTGGTTTCACACCCAAAGCAAAGTGCTTCTGCCTCTGCTGCTAAGAAGCGACAGGGATAACGTGAAAACAAAATACCAACTTCCAGGCCTAAGATCAGCACTCATTATTGTAATTCTGAAACCAGGGGGAGAACCAGAACCCAGGCTGAATCATCACCCGATCTCCTTAATAAATGTGGACAGGGAAATATCAAGAAAGGTGCTGGCTAATAGGCCTGAACAGATATTCCCACACCAAATCCATCCCAATCAGGTGGATTTATTTGGAAAGGACAGTCAGGCAATAATGGGAAGCAATTATTAAATGCACTGCAGCGAACTTCTGGAGACAGGGAAGAGCCCGTGGCTGGCATTTCACATCCTTCCCTGAAAGGCCTTTGATCACCTAGCCACTCTGTCCCTCCCTCTCATTCAGCAATAATTTAGAATGAATGCAGCATTGTTCAGGTGGAGCTCTCAGGCCTAACAAGTCCTCTCCTCCCCTTCTGTAACAAACTAGTTAATAGAACCTGTGTCAGCACTTTTGTCAATTTCCCCTGCCCCATGACCCTTATTTTATTTCAAAGTTAAGTTAGAAAAACTTCCTCTGCCAATAAGCCCATCCATTCAAGGAACCCATCTCTCTTTGGCAACTCCATTATAAGAAGCTGTTTAGGGGTCCATGACATGGAATTAGACTCCTTGATTTGAACTCTGAACCCAACACATATTAGCTGGACAATATGACTTAAACTTTCTGTGCTCAGGGTACCCATCTGTGAAATGAGGATAATGTATCAATAGTACAAGTTTCATTGGGGGTGTTGTACAAACAATTCACAAAAGGCAAGCTAATTAAGCTAATGCCTTTTGCATCATAAGTGCTCAGGAAATTTTAGCAATCATTGAAATCATCGTCATCACCATCATAAAAATTACCATTATCCTTTGTATTTGAGACACCCTAGCTCTCTGAATTTGGGAGCAGATATTATTTAAGATCTCCTTAGAAAGACTTATAACATAGGATGGTGGCTAAGCATTAGATTGGATTTAAGACACCGGATCCTTTGTAAACTGTCCAAATAAATAGTTATTACAAAGGAACTCAAGGACCATTTTTTCCAGCTGTGGAACAAGGACAAAGAATTAGGTCCACTGAATCATGTTTCAAGGCCTCACATCTCTTCCTTCGTCTTCTCTGCATTCAAGCACTCATTTTCTGACTAGGGTGAAGAATATGGTCTGTGCATGTGATCTGGGATCAGTGTGGTCCACTTCAACTAAATTATGACTACGCCTTAACTATGGAAGCAGTCAAGACATAAACCCCACCAAGCTAATCAGACCCTTCCACCAGCACCCCAAGAAGCAAGTGCCTTGGTTTCACTCTCTTAGATTTTTTTCTTCCTGTCCTTTATGGTCATGCTACTAACTGGCTTCCCCAAGATGCCATATAGGACACCTGAGTTATTTTGCAAGAGAAGTGTTACATCAATCAGAAAAAGAGGGATCCACTTCAACAATAAATACAAAGCAAAAGAAGAAAAAGCTGTCTCAAAAATCAGTTCTATTTTATGAATGTACGGTGACTTTCAAAGGTTAACAGACCTTATTACCTGTGTCTAGTTATTCCATCTGCCAAGTTAAAGCCCATGAGGAGCTTTGAACCATAATGAACAAAATGCCTCAAGACCTAAAAGATACCACCAAACACCATCTTCATGGAATCAGCTTTGCCCAGAAGAAAGCTCAACCCACGTCTTTACCAAACTTAATCAAAGTTATGCAAATAACCCAATCTCGGTAGCTTAGTGCCAGGGAACTTCCGCTTACCAAAATCCATACGGGCCCAGATTCTATAACATGATTAAGACCTGCTTTTCAGTAGATAATACATGGTTTTACTTCATTAATGAAATAGCCCTGTGTTGATCGAAACAATAAAGAGAGAAATTAACTTGGCCTGGGTGGCTGTTTGAGCCTGTATTTGGAAAAGCTGTGTCTCTTAATTTCACCCTGACTTTAAAATGTGGCACACCTGGACAATCTGGTTCTCTCCAGGGAATGTACTAACTCGGATTGTTTTATGCATTTGAGGTCTACCATATGGAACAACCGTGTCATTAAAATGGGCATTAAAAAGATTTGTTCACTCAGCTAGATTTAGACAGATAATAATACTTGCCACTTATATAGTACCTTTCGCCTGTCCATCTCAAAGTAAGCAATTTGTAAACACATATTGTTACGAACTCTTTATAAAATTAGACTGTGTTAGCTTTTTTCTCTGTAGAAAACAGTTCCAACATGCCATACACGAAGTCCGCACCAAGATAAAAGACGGTACAAAAGTAACAAAGCAGTCCAAGAATGTTAACTACATATTATGTTAAACAGTAACTACAATCTGTCCACCCCTAGCAGACAAAGAGGCTCTGCATATATGACAAGAATTTGTTTCCTTTTGTCTCACCTTGGATCCACAAAAACGAATTTTCATGAAAATTGTAAACACTGTTACTTAAATTAGTTGTGAGTGAAATTGGCCAAAACCTCATCACTACTTTCACTTTAGTAATTCAGTGTTCTGATGATAAGAATTATTAAGATTCCTATGAAATTTCTATTTGGATTTTCATAATTGTCATACTATTTGTATATCTAGCTCTTTAGATTTATTTCTCAAAAGGTCAGAACTCAGAGGTGTAGAGGACTGTTCATTGTGCCTTCTACACCACTAACATTCCTCCTAGCTTTAAATATTTGTAAAACTTATTTGTAAACTTATATGTATCTTCCCCCCCATCCCCAGTCTCTCTGATCATACAGTGCCCACCATCTCTTTATTTGCCACATTTATTTGTGATTTCTTTGCTTGTGTGGCACAAAAGACTTCTCAGGAATAAATATTACATACCCAAGAAAAAACTCTGAGCTTCAGACAGTTCATTTATCAAATAATATGTCGCTACAGATTACAAAACATAGATTAAAAATCTATCCTGTATAGGGACTTCCCTGGTGGTGCCACGGTTAAGAATCTGCCTGCCGATGCAGGGGACACACGGGTTCGCTCCCTGGTCCGGGAAGATCCCACATGCCGCGGAGCAACTAAGCCCATGAGCCACAACTACTGAGCCCACAAGCCACAACTACTGAAGCCCATGCACCTAGAGCCCGTGCTCCACAACAAGAGAAGCCACTGCAATGAGAAGCCCACACTGAAATGAAGAGTAGCCCCTACTCACCACAACTAGAAAAGCACACATGCAGCAATGAAGACCCAGCGCAGCCAAAAATAAATAAAATTTTTTAAAAAAATCTATCATATATATATATGTACCTCAGTTCACAAGAATTTGTCAAATGGGGTAGGATAAAGATTGTTATGCATGGGCCAACGGTATGAGTAGAAACTTGTATTCAAGTGAACATTCCATAAGATATAAATGGATACAATAAGGCAGCCAATTATATACCATACCAGGCAACAGGAAAAGAGCCCCGTGAATGAAGTCTAGATAATGTATGTTTAATGTAAGAATCTTGTATTAACAGTTTCCAGATGATCAAATTTTAAAGCATCTTGACATATATACACTACCAAATGTAAAATAGACAGCTAGTAGGAAGCAGCTGCATAGCACAGGGAGATCAGCTCGGTGCTTTGTGACCACCTAGAGGGGTGGGATAGGGAGGGTGGGAGGGAGACGCAAAAGGGAGGAGATAATGGGGATATATGTGTACATATAGCTGATTCACTTTGTTATACAGCAGAAACTAACACAACATTGTAAAGCAATTATACTCCAATAAAGATGTAAAATTAATTAATTAATGAAAAAGCACCAACTTTTAAAGAGGTTACTTATCATTCGCAGAGTTCCCATAATACTAGAAAAGAGATTGAAAACTTAAATGATAACAGGGACTAACTAGTCACCATTAATGAATGACATGCAGGTGTACGGTAACAGGGAGGAGTGCATCATAACAATAGTTTGCTGTGATGTGTATCCTAACAGAAATTCTTTCTTTAAACATATCAACATATGTTTATACATGCATAGATAAGTTTAGAAGTAAATGCATGGTAATTAAATGCATACACACACTCACACATACATATACATGCCATAATTTGTAAAACCAACATGGGTGAACCCTGTTGCAGTGGAAAACACACATGCCCCTTTGAAGAGCGTGGCTACTCCTCAGTACTAGGTAACTATGTCCATGTGAGAATGAAGGCCCAGTGGACAGATATTCTGACCTCCCAACAGGAACTGCAAATTGGAATTTTTTAAATGTGAAAGCTTTTAATTTTTAAATGTTGGCTCCAATTTTTTAAAAATACTATACCTGTCAATCCAAAGCACTTCAGTGATTTAGTTCCCAGCACTCACAGAAATATTTATAATGTAAATTAAATTCACTATTCAGAAATAGTTATGTTTCATCAACAAAATGAAAACACAATTTGCAGAATGGGAGAAAATATTTGCTAACCATATATCAGATAAGGATTAGTAACCAAAGTATATAAAGAATCATACAACTCAATAACAAAAAATAAAAGACCCAATTAAAAAATGGACAAAGGACCTGAATAGACATTTCACCAAAAAAGACATAGAGGTGGCCAACAGACATGAAAAGGTGCTCAACATCATGAATCATCAGGGAAATGCAAACCAAAACTACAATGAGATATCACCTCACACCTGTTAGGACATCTATTATTTAAAAAAAAAAAACAAATAACTGTTGGCAAGGATGTGGAGAAAAGAGGTCCCTGATACACCGTTGGGAATGTAAATTGGTCCCAGCCATTATGAAAAACATTACGGAGGTTTCTCAAAAAATTAAAAATAAAACTACCATATGATCCAGCAATTCCACTACTGGGTTTTTATCCAAAGGAATTGAAATCAGAATTTCAAAGGAAAATACCTGCACTCCCATGTTCATTGAAACATTACAAGTATCTCCCGATTTTTGAAAGTTCCCTTTATACCACTTTGCTTTTACAAAAGACCTACATTAGTACCTACTTTCACTAACTAAAAGAAATCCAAAGAGGATTTTCATTTTTATGAAAAAAGACAAAACGTCAAAATAGCATTCAGTGTTGGTTTTGCAGAGACGTTAAAGAGACAGTGGGCACACAGAGCAGTGAGAGTGGGCCGGTCAAGGTCCTTCCCCAGGAACCATACGTAACATCTCAGTATCAGGCCACCATAGGTTAGACCTGTGTCTGTGAGCATCTGTGCTTTATCTCAGTTTATTTTATGCATCTGTTAACAAGATGTATCCTAAGGTTACTTCATCTTCACTTCATGCCATTTCAGTTTAGGAAAGGTTTCACAGGAACACTCTGTTTTCGGATATCTGGGGAAAACTGTATTCACAATAGCCAAGATGTGGAAACAACTAAAATGTCCATCAGTAGATGAATAGATAAAGAGAATGTGGTATGTACATACAATGGAATATTATTCAGCCTTAAAAATAAAACAGAAATTCTGTCATTTGTAACTACATGGATGGACCTGGAGTACACTATGCTAAGTGAAATAAGCCAGACAAAGAAAGACAAATACTGTATCGTCACATGTATATGTGGAACCTAATACAGTCAAACTCATAGAAGCAGAGAGTAGAATTAATTAATTCTATTAATGCTATTAATTAGAACATAGTAAGAGAGATGAAAATGGCTTCAACAGTGTCTTCAAGTAAACTTGACAGAGCTGAAAAAAGAATCAGTGACCTTAAAGATAGATCAGTAGAAGCTACTCAAACTGAAACACAAAGAGAAAAAAATGTGTTAAAATAAAAGAACAGAATATCCAAGAACTGTGGGACCATATCAAACAGCCTAATGTGTGTACAACTGGAATCTCAGAATGGTGAAAGATTAGTTGCTTTTACCACGGGGGAAAAGGCAAGAATGGCCCCTCTCAACACTGCTGCTCAATATTATACTGAAATTCTTAGCCTGTGCAATAAAGCAAGAAAAATAAAATTAATACAGATTTAAAGGGAAAAAAATAAAACTATATTCACAGAAAACATGCTTCTATACATGGAAAATGCCAAAGAATCTATTTAAAGGCTCCTACATACAATAAAAGAGATTAGCAAATTTGCAAGATATTAGGTCAATAAACAAAAATAAATTGTATTTATATATGCTAGCAATGAAAGACTGGAATACAAATTTTCAAAAAAAGTACCTACAATAATAGCTTAAAAAATGAAATTCTAAATATCAATCTAACAAAATATATTCAGAATCTGTATTCTGAAATCTACAAGACACTCATGAAAAAAATAAATAAGACCTAAATAAATGGGAAAATATATCATGTTAACAGTTAGAAGACTTGATAATGATAAGGCAAGCATCAATTCTCCCCAAAACTGATTTATAGGTTCAATGTTTTGTAGTTTTTGCTCACAAGTTTCTCAGGCAATACCGAAGTGTGGACCAATTTGCCTCTCCACAAAAATAAAAATATGAAAAAGCTTCTAAATACATCCCATACTTTTTAGTTTTACTGCTACTTATATTGGCTACAGGTTCTCAATTTGTTATTCACTCAGCTTTATCAGTTTCTTCAAGTTTACTATTAGGATCATCAGGCAGGAATATCCTACCTGATGTGACCTCAATGGTTTTCAAGGGTTCTAAATTTCTCTCATTATTTTGCTCATTGAGGAATTATCTTCAACAGTTGTGGGAAAGTTTATGTTCCAAGTGTGTTTATATTATTAAACCTTTAAAATGTAAATAAAAAATAGCTTGTAAATTCTAGAACTATCAGTTCTTTTGTACTACCAAGGAACTCACTGTGGAGGGAAATAAAACTAAAACTAAGAGCATGTTTACAAACAAACATTTGAGTATAATTATAGCAGAAAGTTGAACAAATACGTCGGAAACATTTTGTATATGTTCAATCAAATTTAAATGTACTAGACCTCAGGGGACAAACTCAGGTTCCCAAAATTCTAGCCATGCAAACCTTCTGGGACCCACCAAAAAAAAATTACCCTTCTAGCTGGTTATATCAGGAGATAGAACACTAGCCCACTGGACCTAAGTCACAGTTCCATGGCCTCCCGCAAAGTCATCCTCAGTTCTCTTTGATGGATCTGCAGCACAAATGTAATGAGTGGATAATGCCAAAGTACTAAATTTTACAATTATTCCCTGTGTATTAGTGTTCTACTTTCTGCGCTTTTGTGAGGATTCAAAATTGTGTGACATGGAAAATGGAATTCTGCTAATTTACCTGTAAATGCAAAACTGCTTTTACTCCCCAAAATTTTTCTCTCAGATCTTCACATAAGATTGATGCTGGGCACATTGCCATATTTATCCTGTAACATTACATGACACCCAGCCCTCTCTACTCAACATACCACCTAATCTCCAGAGGTACTTGGGTCAACCTGAGAAGAAAAACAATGTACCATTCTTTACTGGCAGCTGCCTGGTAACATGTTCAACAACATCATTAAGATGAACTAGTGAGTCATGACTAAATATATCAAATTAGCAAATCAACAAATTTCTATGCAATATCCTATAAATATATTTGGCTTTCAAAGTGAGACAGGAACAAAACTAACCCTAAAAAAACCATACACTGGGTGAAGCAAACATTACTTCCAATATATTTTTAATGGAATCTATAGGAAAAAGAGATTTTTCACACAACAAATCAAAAATATTTGCACATCAAATATATGTATATGAATATGCATTTTCCCTAATTAATAAATGACTTCATATTGGATATGCATTGCCCTGAACCAGCACACACTACTATAAAAGGTCACAATGGGAACACCAATAAGGTAGTACATTAGAGGCAAAATGACAAGTAATCTATGAGTAGATAGATGGGAAGTAACTAAAAGCTATGAAAGGAAGATATATTTCTATACAGATGAAAATGTTTTTCTGTGCTGTTTACTGAAAGTTTTAATTTCATTATTTGTCTTTAATTCATTTTAGTTCTCTTCTTTCTTATTCTCTCTTACAAACTAAACAAAGTCACCCTTTCTTTTGCCATCCCATTGTAAAAATGCCCTCATTATTAATTCCAAAAATATAATTCCTTTTGTTCCCTTGTCTTACATGTTTCCCCCAACTCTCGACTGCTTTGCTCAAGGCTGACCTGCTCTCAATGTCAGATTTCTCCCCAAGCATTTCACCAGCCCTGATTATACCTGAGTCCTATCCCAAGGGCTTTTCCTGTGGACCTCAGGTCCCTCTCCAGCTGAACTTGTGACTACTGAAGACAAGGGCAGGCCAGTGCAGATGGGCATATGGGGAGTACTCGTCTGCTTTTCCTACATCACATCTCAACAAGTAAGGGCATTTACTCTATAGCTTCCCATGTCTTCCTGTTTTTACCCTTCTCCTGGTTTCAGAAAATGCCACTTCTTTATGCTTTGAACACCTCAGGAGCTACTTACAAACGTCCATCCAATGTGTTCCTCCATCATTGTTCTGAGCTACCCATGCTACAACCTGACAATGTGCCCTTCCTTTCATGTGGCATCCCTCAGTAGTGATCTAAGCCCGTTTCTTTCAAAGCATCTTCCCATGGGACAGAGACCAGACAATTCTTCATGGTCATCAACTCTGACCACTGTGTCTTCCTGTCTTCAAACTCATGTCAAGCTCTATCACACCTAAACCTACAAAAAGCCAAGAGTATTAGAGACTCACCTGACAATCCCAATCTCCAGTCAGTATCAGCATGTTCAAGATAAAATGAAGATAGCAACACATTTTTGATTCCAAACAAGATGAAGTTGACATATTTCTCCTTATTCCTCCCATTAAGTATAGTTAAAACACTTGAATGTTATATATAAGAAGACACTGAAAGGTGGAAAAAAAGACAAACTGGCTAGGGAAA
Source organism: Pseudorca crassidens (assembly GCF_039906515.1). Classification (NCBI taxonomy): domain Eukaryota; kingdom Metazoa; phylum Chordata; class Mammalia; order Artiodactyla; family Delphinidae; genus Pseudorca; species Pseudorca crassidens. Next base: position 34,925,156 of record NC_090309.1, read on the forward strand.
TTGGGGCTCAAAACATGGCAGCATGTTCCCTACATTTTCTTTTTGCCTCCTTTATATCCCAGACTGGGTACTTGAGAAGCCTGGAACATGGTACAGCTACTTTGGAAAAAGTTCTGGCAGTTTCTTATAAAACTATACACATGCCTACCTTATGACACATCAATTCCAATCTTCCATATTTATGCAAGGGAAATTCAATCATATTGTCACAAGGGACTTATAAATAAGTGTTCATAGCAGTTTCATCCATAACAACCAAAAACTTGAAACTGCCCATGTGTCCATTAATAGAAGAATAAACAAACTGGGATTTACTCATAGAGTGGAATATTACTCATCAATTAAAATGCATACACTCTCAGTATTTGCAACTATATAGATAGATCTTAAAGATGTTATGCTGAGTTAAAGAAGCTAGACATGAGTAGAACACGCTGTATAATTCTGTTTATATGAAATATTAGAACACCCCAAAAATTCTATCATAAAAAACATCTAAATTCTTGTTGTATCTGGGGAACGGGACAGGAATTGGCTGGGAAAGGGCATGATGAAACGTTCTGGTATAATGGAACTATTCTATAACTTGATAGAGGATTGTGTTACATAGGTATATATATTTGTCAAATTTCAGATATTGTAGATTTAGTTGTTCATTTCATTATATGTAAATGTTACATCAGAAGTAAAGAACTGTAAAGAAATATTGAACACTAGTTAATGGTATTGATGTTGCAGTATTTAGAAGGAAGTGTAACACCTGGAATTTACTTTGAAATGCAATAAAATACATGATGGCTGAATGGATGACTAAATCTATGATAAGCGAGCACTGTTAATTGATTATGGTAGAATGTAGGTGGTGAGTATTACTGTAAACTTCTTCCAACTTTGCTTTATGTTTGAAATTTTTGTTGGGGGAGAAATTGACCATGTATACGTGTATATGTGCTTCTCTTTCAAGACTTTTTATTCTGTTATTTATTTAATCTTCAGCTAATACCACACTATCTTTCTTACTCTAGCTTTATATTAAATTCTTCTTCTTCAAGATTATCTATACTATTATCAAGCCTTTTATTCATCTATAAATTTAAAATCAGATTGTCAATTTCTACAACAGTTTCTCTGAGATTTTGGTGTGAATTGAATTGAACTGAATCTATGGATCAATTTAGGAGAAATTAATTTTAATTTATGAACATACTCTGTTCCTCTATTTATCTCTTTAATATTTCTCAATAATGTTCTGAAGTTTTAGTATAGAAATACTGAATCTCTTTTTGGTACGTTTTCTTTTAGGTATTGGGAAATTTTTAATTCTGTTGAAATGTTATTTTATTTCATTTTTGTTAGTATAATAGTCCCCTCTTATCTGAGGAGGATTTGTTCCAAGACCCCTGGTGGATGTCTGAAACCACAGATAGTACCAAACCATTCACATACCATGTTTTTTCCTATACATACATACCTACAATAAACTTTAATTTGTAAATTAGGCAGAGTAAGAGATTAACAACAATAACTAATAATAAAATAAAACAATCATAACAGTATACTATAATAAAAGTTACATGAATGTGGTATCCCTCTCTCTTTCTCAGAATATCTTATTGCACAAGTATAACGCACTGTGGCTGTAACTTTTGCAGTGTGAGATGCAACAGCAGCAAAACTAGAATGAATTTCTTTTCACTTCTTCACAATTTCACAAATGAAAAATTAATTCTTACCATAGATATTAGCAACCTCAGCATACAATTTTTTTCTTTCCTTTCTAAAAACACTGATTAGCCAAAGCAATCTTGAGAAAGAAAAACGGAGCTAGAGGAAACAGGCTCCCTGACTTCAGACTATACTACAAAGCTACAGTAATCAAGACAGTATGGTACTGGCACAAAAACAGAAATATAGATCAGTGGAACAGGATACAAAGCCCATAGATAAACCCACGCACATATGGTCACCTTATTTTTGATAAAGGAGGCAAGAATATACAATGGAGAAAAGACAGCCTATCCAATAAGTGGTGCTGGGAAAACTGGACAGCTACATGTAAAAGAATGAAATTAGAACACTCCCTAACACCAGGCACAAAAATAAACTCAAAATGGATTAAAGACATAAATGTAAGGCCAGACACTATAAAACTCTTAGAGGAAAACATAGGAAGAACACTTTATGACATAAATCACAGCAAGATCCTTTTTGACCCCCCTCCCAGAGAAATGGAAATAAAAACAAAAATAAACAAATGGGACCTAATGAAACTTAAAAGCTTTTGCACAGCAAAGGAAACCATAAACAAGACATAAAGACAGCCCACAGAGTGGGAAAAAATATTTGCAAATGAAGCAACTGACAAAGGATTAATCTCCAAAATTTACAAGCAGCTCAATATCAAAAAAACAAACAACCCAATCAAAAAATGGGCAGAAGACCTAAACAGACATTTCTCCAAAGAAGATATACAGATTGCCAACAAACACAAGAGAGGATGCTCAACATCACTAATCTTTAGATAAATGCAAATCAAAACTACAATGAGGTATTACCTCATACCAGTCAGAATGGCCATCATCAAAAAATCTACAAACAATAAATGCTGGAGAGGGTGTGGAGAAAAGGGAACCCTCTTGCACTGTTGGTGGGAATGTAAATTGATACAGCCACTGTGGAGAACAGTATGGAGGTTCCTTAAAAAACTAAAAATAGAACTACCATACAACCCAGCAATCCCACTCCTGGGCATATACCCTGAGAAAACCATAATTCAAAAAGAGTCATGTACCACAATGTTCCTTGCAGCTTTATTTACAATAGCCAGGACATGGAAGCAGCCTGGGTGTCCATTGACAGATGAATGGATAAAGAAGATGTGACACATATATATAATGCAATATTACCCAGCCATAAAAAGAAACAAAATTGAGTTATTTGTAGTGAGGTGGATGGACCCAGAGTCTGTCATCCAGAGTGAAGTAAGTCAGAAAGAGAAAAACAAATACTGTATGCTAACACATATATATGTGGAATCTAAAAAAAAAAAAAAAAATGGTCATGAAGAACCTAGGGGCAGGACGGGAACAAAGATGCAGACCTACTAGAGAATGGACTTGAGGACACAGGGATGGGGAAGCGTAAGCTGGGACAAAGTGAGTGGCATGTACATATATACACTACCAAATGTAAAATAGATAGCTAGTGGGAAGCAGTCACATTGCACAGGGAGATCAGCTCGGTGCTTTGTGACCACATAGAAGGGTAGGATAGGGAGAGTGGGAGGGAGGGAGATGCAAGAGGGAAGAGATATGGGGATATATATATATGTATACCTGATTCACTTTGTTATACAGCAGAAACTAACACACCATTGTAAAGCAATTATACTCCAATAAAGATGTTAAAAATATATATATACAAACAATAAATGCTGGAGAGGGTGTGGAGAAAAGGGAACCCTCCTACACTATTGGTGAGAATGTAAATTGGTACAATCATTCTAGAGAACAGTATGGAGGTTCCTTATAAAACTAAATATAGAATTACCATAAGTTGAGAACTTTCACCTTTTCACTTAAAGGAAACACTTTATGGTTTCACTTTAGCATATCCAAATTGCCAGCATAATTACTCTTGTACTTTGGGGGCCACTATTAGGTAAAATAAGTGTTACTTGAACACAAGCATTTGGATACCTTGACAGTCAGTTTGATATCCAAGAAAGCTCCTAAGTGACTAATGGGCAGAATACCCTAGACAAAGGGATGATTCACACCCCAGGCAGGGACGCATGAGATTTCATCACACTATTCAGAACATTGCCCAATTTAAAACATGAGAACTTTTTATTTCTGAAATTTTCTGTTTAGTATTTTCAGACCATGGTTAAGAGTGGATAACCAAAATCATGGAAAGTGAAATCGTGGATGGGGAGGACCGCTGTAGTATATAAAAAATACAATGAAAGAAACCAGGGATCCTTGGAGAAAAGCCTTCTAGGACTAGGGTGAGAAATATACAAGACGAGCCTAGAGCAACTTCCAGTGCCAGAAAGTAAAGAAGTGCTTAAAAAAAAAAAAAGCCACATTGATGAGAGTTTGTTAAAGAGTCACAGGAGCCAACTGAAAGAGTTCCAACAGCCAAAGCAAGGACAATATTGACAATAAAATAAAATAAAGCAATATTGGATTAACACCTAAGTTTAATTAACTCCTCATAAGTCCATACTGATGTCAATAAAGGATTGGATAAATAAAAGGGAAAAGACAAATGTCTCATGTAGAAGAATGAAAAATAATTTTTGCAGGTACCCACTCCTCAACAAGGGGGACCATAAATTCCCACTCTCTAAGTGTGGGCTACCCATTGTGACTTTCATCTAAAGAGTACAATATAGAAGTGGGGCTGGGGGGGTACCTTTACACTGAGTGATATTTTTCAAATGTTAAACGAACATTGTATTATCTTAATAAATTCTAATAAAAAATAAAGATGTTGTTTACTATTTTTACATCTACTTTCATGAGAGAGGTTCACCTGTAATTTACCTCTCATATTATTTGCCAGGATTTAGTATGGAGATATTAGTGACCTTTTAAAATAATTTGTGAATTGTTCCCTCTTTTCCTAAAAGAGTGCATTGTAATTGGTGTTATTTCTTCTTTAAATTTATGGAAGAATTGCTCAGTGAAGCCATCTAGGTCAAAAGATTTCCCTGTGTCAAGATGTAAACTGCAGACTCTTTAGTATTAATATATCTAGGACTACTTATATTTTCTATTTCACCTTTCGTCAGGTTGAGTATGTTTTGCAATTTTTGTGATTAATGTAACCCAGATCCTCAATCTTACTGCCATAAAGTATCTCTATGTCTTCTATGTCTGGGACAGCTGAAGAACCTGTAATGATGTCTTATTTTAATTCCTAACATTATTTATGACTGCCCTCTTTTTTTATTAATCAAACTTGCTAAGAGTTTATCAACTACATGTGTTTTTTTTTCAATTTTAAGATACAGCTCTTGGTTGCCACATGACATTTCCAAAATCTAGTTGAATGTCCATTAGAAATATATCCTTTTCCATATCCAGCATCATGGAATTCCCAAGGATTCCCATTCAAAAGAAAAACAGAGTTTTTTTATAAACACTAAAAATGAAACAAAATCAAATCAAAATCCTTTTTAACACTGAGCACGTATATAAAGGATAGTAGAAAGCATCATGGTAAGGTATAAAGCTAGACAGAATGCCTGTTTGAAACTAGTGTGCTTTGATGCAATAAAGGATGATAACTTTATTATGTTATCATAACTTTATTATGTGTGTGTATCTCCATATGTCCTTCTGTTAAAAATAAAAACTAGTGTTGTTAAGGAATAGCTATTTCCTGATAAAACTACCCATTGTCTTCTTTGCCAGAGAAATGCAGCTCAGAAACTGACACATTTCAGTCCATTTGTATGTACAGCATGTCCCACGTCACAAAGATAACACAGGCATCTTAACTTTAAATGAAACAAAACAAACAAAATTAACACTGCTGGGAACCCTCTGCCACTCAATTTGTGTTGGGTTTAACACCTTCTTATTTTATATATCCTTCCACATAAACAGTTTTATATTAGCCTCTGATATGGTGCCTTCCAACAATTGAATGTTGAGCTGTTTAAAAGCACTAATTAGCAGTTTAATACAGAAGGGAACACATATATTAGAAAAATCCTGCAAACCCAGAATACCCTTTGGGCCCTGCCATTTGTGTGTGAAATAACTCAATAAAAAAAAATACTATATTGTTAATCACAAGACCTTCCAGGAATATAATCAATCACACAAGAAATATAAACTGTACCTTTATAAACAAAAGAAGAAAAATGATTACTTCCATTTAAACTGAGCACAGGAATCATCACAATGAGCAGATGCATTTGTAAAACTAAGCACACTTCATAATAATGATAAAAAATACTACAACTGTATGTATATACAATTGACATATATGCATCACATTCAATTTTAGCACAACTAGCAATACATTTATTAAATTAACACTTCATCTATTTCTTTCTATCACTTCCAACAATACCAAAGCCATATCTACTTACATATTAACTTTAACAGAAAATAAATAATCTTCAAGTACTTTGAAAATAAAGAAACATTTGGAGCTTCCGGGAAAATGGCGGAAGAGTAAGACGCGGAGATCACCTTCTCCCCACAGATACACCAGAAATACATCAACACGTGGAACAACTCCTACAGAATACCTACTGAACGCTGGCAGAAGGCCTCAGACCTACCAAAAGGGAAAAAAAAACCCACATACCCGGATAGGGCAAAAGAAAAAAGAAAAAACAGAGACAAAAGGATAGGGACGGGCCCTGCACCTGTGGGAGGGAGCTGGGAAGGAAGAAAGCTTTCCACACACTAGGAACCCCTTCGCGGGCGGAGACTGCGGGTGGCTGAGCGGGAAAGCTTCAGAGCCGCGGAAGAAAACACAGCAACAGGGGTGCAGAGGGGAAAACGGCGAGATTCCCGCACAGAGAATCAGTGCTGACCAGTACTCACCAGCCGGAGAGGCTTGTCTGCTCCCCCGCCGGGGCGGGCGGGGCTGCGAGCTGAGGCTCGGGCTTCAGTCGGAGCGCCGGCAAAGGACTGACAGCCTGCAGGGGTTTAGTGCGCCACGGCTAGCCGGGAGGGAGTCCGGGGAAAAGTCTGTAGCTGCCGAAGAGGCAAGAGAGTTTTTCTTCCCTCTTTGTTTCCTGGTGCGCGAGGAGAGGGGATTAAGAGCGCTGCTTTAAGGAGCTCCAGAGACGGGCGCGAGCCGCGGCTAACATGGCGGCATGAGACGCTAAGGCTGCTGCTGCCGCCACCAAGAAGCCCGTGTGCTAGCACAGGTCACTATCCACACCCCCCTTCCGGGGAGCCTGTTCAGCCAGCCACTGCCAGGGTCCCGGGATCCAGGGACAGCTCCTCCGGGAGAACTCACAGCGCACCTCAGGAAAGTGCAACGTCATGCCGACCTCTGCCGCAGGCCCGCCCCTCTGCCGCAGGCCCGCCCCGCACTGCGTGCCCCGCCCACCCCCGGCCTGAGTGAGCGAGAACCCGCGAATCAGCGGCTCCTTTAACCCTGTCCTGTCTGAGCGAAGAACAGACGCCCTCAGCGACCTACACGCACAGGCGGGGCCAAATCCAAAGCTGAGGCCCCGGGAGCTGCGAGAACAAAGAAGAGAAAGGGAAATCTCTCCCAGCAGCCTCAGAAGCAGCGGATTACAGCTCCACAATCAATTTGATGTACCCTGCATCTGTGGAATACATGAATACACAACGAATCATCCCAAATTGAGGAAGTGCACTTTGAGAGCAAGATTTATAATTTTTTCCCCTTTTCCTCTTTTTGTGTGTATGTGTATGCTTCTGTGTGAGATTTTGTCTGTATAGCTTTGCTTCCACCATTTGTCCAAGGGTTCTATCCGTCCGTTTTTTTGTTGGTTTCTTTGTTTTTAATTTTTTTCTTTTTTTTCTTAATAATTATTTTTTATCTTAATAACTTTATTATATTTTATCTTACTTTATTTTATTTTACTTTATCTTCTTTCTTTTTTCCTTCCTTCCCTTCTTCCTTCCTTCCTTCCTCCCTCCCTGCCTCCCTCCCTCCTTTTTTCTTTCTTTCTACTTCTACTAATTCTTTCTTTCTACTTGTTCTCCCTTTTATTCTGAGCTGTGTGGATGAAAGGCTTTTGGTGCTGCAGCCAGGAGTCAGTGCTGTGCCTCTGAGGTGGGAGAGCCAACTTCAGGACACTGGTCCACAAGAGACCGCCCAGCTCCACATAATATCAAATGGCGAATATCTCCCAGAGATCTCCATCTCAACACCAGCACCCAGCCTCACTCAATGACCAGCAAGCTACAGTGCTGGACATCCTATGCCAAACAACTAGCAAGACAGGAACACAAACCTACCCATTAGCAGAGAGGCTGCCTAAAATCATAATAAGTCCACAGATACCCCAAAACACACCACCAGACGTGGATGTGCCCACCAGAAAGACAAGATCCAGCCTCATCCACCAGAACACAGGCACTAGTCCCCTCCACCAGGAAGCCTACACAACCCACTGAACCGACCTTAGCCACTGGGGACAGACACCAAAAACAACGGAACTACGAACCTGCAGCCTGCAAAAAGGAGACCCCAAACACAGTAAGATAAGCAAAATGAAAAGACAGAAAAACACACAGCAGATGAAGGAGCGTGATAAAAACCCACCAGACCTAACAAACGAAGAGGAAATAGGCAGTCTACCTGAAAAAGAATTCAGAATAATGATAGTAAAAATGATCCAAAATCTTGGAAATAGAATAGACAAAATACAAGAAACATTTAACAAGGACCTAGAAGAACTAAAGATGAAACAAACAACGACGAACAACACAATAAATGAAATTAAAAATACTCTAGATGGGATCAATAGCAGAATAACTGAGGCAGAAGAACGGATAAGTGACCTGGAAGATAAAATAGTGGAAATGACTACTGCAGAGCAGAATAAAGAAAAAAGAATGAAAAGAACTGCGGACAGTCTCAGAGACCTCTGGGACAACATTAAATGCACCAACATTTGAATTAGGGGTTCCAGAAGAAGAAGAGAAAAAGAGAGGGACTGAGAAAATATTTGAAGAGATTATAGTTGAAAACTTCCCTAATATGGGAAAGGAAATAGTTAATCAAGTCCAGGAAGCACAGAGAGTCCCATACAGGATAAATCGAAGGAGAAATAGGCCAAGACACATTTTAATCAAACTGTCAAAAATTAAATACAAAGAAAACATATTAAAAGCAGCGAGGGAAAAACAACAAATAACACACAAGGGAATCCCCATAAGGTTAACAGCTGATCTTTCAGCAGAAACTCTGCAAGCCAGAAGGGAGTGGCAGGACATATTGAAAGTGATGAAGGAGAAAAACCTGCAACCAAGATTACTCTACCCAGCAAGGATCTCATTCAGATTTGATGGAGAAATTAAAACCTTTACAGACAAGCAAAAGCTGAGAGAGTTCAGCACCACCAAACCAGCTTCACAACAACAACTGCTAAAGGAACTTCTCTAGGCAAGAAACACAAAAGAAGGAAAAGACCTACAATAACAAACCCAAAACAATTAAGAAAATGGGAATAGGAACATACATTTCGATAATTAAATGTAAATGGATCAAATGCGCCCACCAAAAGACACAGATTGGCTGAATGGATACAAAAAGAAGACCCATATATTTGCTGTCTACAAGAGGCCCACTTCAGACCTAGAGACACATACAGACTGAAACTAAGGGGATGGAAAAAGATATTTCATGCAAATGGAAACCAAAAGAAAGCTGGAGTAGCATTTCTCATATCAGACAAAATAGACTTTAAAGCAAAGACTATTACAAGGGACAAAGAAGTACACTACATAATGATCAAGGGATCAATCCAAGAAGAAGATATAACAATTGTAAATATTTATGCACCCAGCAGAGGAGCACCTCAATACATAAGGCAAATACTAACAGCCACAAAAGGGGAAATCGACAGTAACACATTCATAGTAGGGGACTTTAACACCCCACTTTCCCCAATGGACAGATCATCCAAAATGAAAATAAATAAGGAAACACAAGCTTTAAATGATACATTAAACAAGATGGACTTAATTGATATGTATCAGACATTCCATCCAAAAACAACAGAATACACATTTTTCTCAAATGCTCATGGAACATTCTCCAGGATAGATCATATCTTGGGTCACAAATCAAGCCTTGGTAAATTTAAGAAAACTGAAATTGTATCAAGTATCTTTTCCGACCACAACACTATGAGACTAGATATCAATTACAGGAAAAGATCTGTAAAAAATACAAACACATGGAGGCTAAACAATACACTACTTAATAATGAAGTGATCACTGAAGAAATCAAAGAGGAAATAAAAAAATACCTAGAAACAAATGACAATGGAGACACAACGACCCAAAATCTATGGGATGCAGCAAAAGCAGTTTTAAGAGGGAAGTTTATAGCAATACAATCCTACCTTAAGAAACAGGAAACATCTCGAATAAACAACGAAACCTTGCACCTAAAGCAATTAGAGAAAGAAGAACAAAAATACCCCAAAGTTAGCAGAAGGAAAGAAATCATAAAAATCAGATCAGAAATAAATGAAAAAGAAATGAAGGAAACGATAACAAAGATCAATAAAACTAAAAGCTGGTTCTTTGAGAAGATAAACAAAATTGATAAACCATTAGCCAGACTCATCAAGAAAAAAAGGGAGAAGACTCAAATCCACAGAATTAGAAATGAAAAAGGAGAAGTAACAACTGACACTGCAGAAATACAAAAGATCATGAGAGATTACTACAAGCAACTCTATGCCAATAAAATGGACAACCTGGAAGAAATGGACAAATTCTTAGAAATGTAGAACCTGCCAAGACTGAATCAGGAAAGAATAGAAAATATGAACAGACCAATCACAAGTAATGAAATTGAAACCGTGATTAAAAATCTTCCAACAAACAAAAGCCCAGAACCAGATGGCTTCACAGGTGAATTCAATCAAACATTTAGAGAAGAGCTAACACCTATCCTTCTCAAACTCTTCCAAAATATAGCAGAGGGAGGAACACTCCCAAACTCATTCTACGAGGCCACCATCACCTTGATACCAAAACCAGACAAGGATGTCACAAAGAAAGAAAACTACAGGCCAATATCACTGATGAACATAGATGCAAAAATCCTCAACAAAGTACTAGCAAACAGAATCCAACAGCACATTAAATGGATCATACACCATGATCAAGTGGGGTTTATTCCAGGAATGCAAGGATTCTTTAATATATGCAAATCAATCAATGTGATAAAGCATATTAACAAATTGAAGGAGAAAAACCATATGATCATCTCAATAGATGCAGAGAAAGCTTTTGACAAAATTCAACACTATTTATGATAAAAACCCTGCAGAAAGTAGGCATAGAGGGAACTTTCCTCAACATAATAAAGGCCATATATGACAAACCCACAGCCAACATCATCCTCAATGGTGAACAACTGAAAGCATTTCCACTAAGAGCAGGAACAAGACAAGGTTGCCCACTCTCACCACTCTTATTCAACATAGTTTTGGAAGTTTTAGCCACAGCAATCAGAGAAGAAAAGGAAATAAAAGGAATCCAAATCGGAAAAGAAGAAGTAAAGCTGTCACTGTTTGCAGATGACATGATACTATACATAGAGAATCCTAAAGATGCTACCAGAAAACTACTAGAGCTAATCAATGAATTTGGTAAAGTAGCAGGATACAAAATTAATGCACAGAAATCTCTGGCATTCCTATACACTAAGGATGAAAAATCTGAAAGTGAAATCAAGAAAATACTCCCATTTACCATTGCAACAAAAAGAATAAAATGTCTAGGAATAAACCTACCTAAAGAGACAAAAGACCTGTGTGCAGAAAATTATAAGACACTGATGAAAGAAATTAAAGATGATACACATAGATGGAAGATATACCGTGTTCTTGGACTGGAAGAATCAACATTGTGAAAATGACTCTACTACCCAAAGCAATCTACAGATTCAGTGCAATCCCTATCAAACTACCACTGGTATTTTTCACAGAACTAGAACAAAAAATTTCACAATTTGTATGGAAACACGAAAGACCCCGAATAGCCAAAGCAATCTTGAGAACGAAAAACGGAGCTGGAGGAATCAGGAATATAATAAAGGAATAAAATAGGAATAAAGACACAGACCTACTAGAGAATGGACTTGAGGATATGGGGAGGGGGAAGGGTAAGCTGTGACAAAGTGAGAGAGAGACATGGACATATATACACCACCAAATGTAAGGTAGATAGCTAGTAGGAAGCAGCCGCATAGCACAGGGAGATCAGCTCGGTGCTTTGTGACCGCCTGGAGGGGTGGGATAGGGAGGGTGGGAGGGAGGGAGATGCAAGAGGGAAGAGATATGGGAACATATGTATATGTATAACTGATTCACTTTGTTATAAAGCAGAAACTAACACACCATTGTAAAGCAATTATACTCCAATAAAGATGTAAAAAATTAAAAAAGTTAAAGATAAAAAAAGAAAAGAAAAGAAACATTTAATTTTCAAAGGATTCCAGGGACACGTTTTTCTATAATCTGGAATGTTCATATAACCTAATTATTTCTTTTTAAGTAACATTAAAATAGCTAGCTATTTATAATTTCAGGAATGTTTTGCTTTTCTCCAACTTTCCACATACCTTGATCAGATAGTTCTAGTTAACATTTCTAGTACATGTAAATAATTATATCCTTGAGTGCTTTAAAATTACACTAATTCCTACACCATTAAGGAAGGAAAATGTTTCTAGTTTTTGATGCATTATAAGTGGGAGATATTAATTTCTAAATGAAATTATGCATTAGCAGGGGAAAAGCTTTGTACTGAGATAATATTTAAACTTAAAATGTTAAGTATCTCAGGAATTATGTATGATTAAAAGCAAATAGGACAACACAGTCATATTGTATTTGGACTGTGGGACCCTCTCCCATTTCTGCAAATTTCTACTGCCCAAAGAAAAAGCATCTTTATATTATAAAATTGTTTAGCTGTCAGGATCGTTGGCTTGAACAGTAGCAAACACTCAAAACCAAAGAAATGGCATACTTCAGTAATATGTTTATGCTGTGTTATATAACAAATGATAAAGAATAGCATAACCATTTTTGGTTTTATTTGCTAATATTTTGTCATTTGTACAAAACTTCCACTAAACAATGTGATTTCTAAAGCAAGTTTTGAAAACTTGAAGGAAATTAACTCACACCAAGTTATATGTATTATTTACTAGTATAGTACTAATTGTATTTTACTATTTTGGGTAAATAGCTTTTTAAAATTATGCAGAGATGATGGAATTGTCCCTTTTTGAGTAGAAAGCTCCACACAATGGGTAATTTCAATTCTTTCCAGCTTTATCCCACTAGTAGAAACAGACGTAGCCAAAGACTTCACATATTTGCTACGAATATATTTTAATGTATTTTCTCCAAAGGAATAAAACTAGCTGACACATAGGTTTTTTTCTCCTCTCATGTCTTGGTATTTTATAATAGAGAGTAGTGAATAACTTACAGCACACTCAACGTATCTAGCACATGGTATTTCACTAAATATACTGAGCATTCATTTTGAGGGGCTGCCATGACACTGATGAGCAGTTTTACATAGACTAGTGGTATGTTTAAAGATAGTCAAGCCTTTTAGGGGACAGATTCTCTGTTTCTGGTGAATATGAAGCTATACCTCTTTCACCATTTGTGACAGGTGACACTGTCTCTTAGTAAACCCATATCTGCCCATGATGATGGAAATGGGGTAAGACCGTAAGAGTTTAAGTTAGGGAGAAAAAAGAAGGTTTCCTATAAAGATAGGCCTGCAATGTTAAATTATACAACTATTGTATTCATTTCCTAGGACTGCTATAGCAAAGTACCATGGAGAAATCTGTGTCTCACAGTTCTGGAGGCCAGAAGTCCAAAACCGAAGTGTCAGTAGGGCCTTGCTCCCTCTGCGATCTGTAGGGTAGAATCCTTCCTGGTGTCTTCACAGCCTCTGGTGGTGGCCATCGATCCTTGGTCTTCTTTGGCTTGTAACAATATGACTCCAATCTCTCTCTCTGGAGTCACATGGTGATTTCCCCTGTGTGTCTTCACATCATGTTCTTATAAGGACACTAGGCATATTGAATTGAGCCCACTCTACTCCAGCATGACCTCATCTTTATTAATTACATCTGCAACAGCCCTATTTCCAAAGAAAGTCACATTCTGAAGTACGGGGGGTTAGGACTTCAGCATATCTTTAGTGGAGAAACAATTCAACCCGTAACAACCATGGTTAATACCAGATGTAAATCTAAATGCGTGGGCTCAGGCCTAAATTGCTAGCTAAGATCTTTCTCTGGATCATTTCCTCTCTTCTTGGAGGAGTTCTATTGCCTGGAGCTGGGAGGCACTTTTCTCCTTTAGGTGCCAATCAGCTGGAAGAAGAAAGAGTAAAGGGGAGAGGTTAGGGTTGCTGAGAATCACTCAGGGACCACGGTTTATCTACAAACAGTTAGTCTATAATGACTATCTTTTTGGAGGAATTAAGATGTACTGTCAGACAGAAAAAAATAAGGAAAGAACCTCCCTCTCTCTTGCTCCTGTAAAGATTCTATTCTAAAAAGTTCCTTTGGAGAAATACTCTGTCAGTCCACTAGGAGTGCCTTGCTTTCCGTCAGCTCTACCCTGTGGAGGTCACTAATCTCTAGTCATTGACATCCTCCAATTCACCAATTGAGGAAAAAAAAAAAAAAACAATAAACACCATGAAGAAAGGGTTCAAAAACAATGTTTGGGGGCAGAGGGTGGGGGGGACATTTGCATTACCTCCCAATTCAGTCTTCATCTTCAAAGTCCTTTCTGCAGAGTATTAAATGGTGTTTGGCCTTTTCCCCTTTTTGTTTTTCTCCTTTTAGACGGGAGGAAAAGTCAATGAGATTTTTGAAAAGGCTCAGAACAGAGAGGTCACTTTTGAACAAATGACATGTAAGGAAAGATAAATTTACATTTTTCAGGCCTCATGAAAAACAAGGCCAGCTTTGTCTGGGATTCACTGACAAGTCATTGGAGGTAAGCATCAGCTGGCCACTGGTCGTGATGGAGCCAAACCCAGAGAAACATGAGCTAAAGAGACTTTCTCTGCAACCATAGGTTGATCATCTCCAACTTCCCACAAAGGCCTTTCATTTCCATCTGGAATGAGTATAGGATAACCTAGATGGGGCAGCCCCTCAGTCCCCAAGCAAAACTCTTGACATTTGCCTAATTATCTTTTCTCATCATCAGTCATTTCTTGAAGTCTCTGCTTCATTCAGATGCCAGGTATTTCTGAAATTAATCATGTCACTGAAAGCGGCGTCTTTTCATGTAAATGGACTTTATTATCTGGATCAGAAAAGCCCCCGCTTTGAGCAGCAAAAGCCCATTTGTAGGGAAAGTGTCTGAAATCTGACATGCTGTCTTCCCAAGAGAGATTCTTACTGTTAACCTCCCAGCAAGCACCAAGCATCCGTCACTGTGAACTTGTGAGTGTGAGTGTGTGTGTGCGTGTGTGTGCGTGCGTGCGTGCGTGCGTGTGTGTGTGTGTGTTTGTGTAGCTGAGAGCCTGGGGTTGGCTGCATGCTAATTTACCCCATTGTTTCAGGGTGACTGCCTTTCCAGTATTTAAGAACAAAGCCGTTTTGCATAAACCCTCACATACAATTATTTTATATTTACTTCAAGGGCCATCATTCTGTCTTCATTGCAACTATATTAGGGGACAAGCCACAGCTTCTTTGTCTCATTGTAAAGGCTGCAGATTACAGACAGGGTTTAGCAGGATACCAGCATACTCCCCTTTTGTTTGAAGGCATTTTACAAATGTTTGAGGACCCTGCACTGCATCAACACGTGGCTTTGCTCAGCCTCTCTGAATTCAGAAAGAGGAGGAGAAAAATGCCTCTAAGAGCTTGGTATAGTGCCATCAAATTCAATTTTCAGGTGTACAACATTTGCTCCATAAAGGATGGGGAAATGAGGAATAGAAAGCAAGAAATTCTGACTTGCAGAAGTATCACCAAACTGTAACAGGGTCTCTAAAAGGGTTATACACTCAGCTTCACAGCGCTGGCTGGGATGTTATCTAATTAGCAAGTAGGAGTGCCTGACAATGAACCAAGTTCAGTAACCATTGCCAGTGAAATACCAACCCCCTCCTGTGTGTATAGTGACACATGGGGAAAGTTCTTTCTACATCTCAGATTCAGTTTTCTTTTGTTCTGTTCTTTAACAACTCAGTGTTAATAATAGGGTATTTTTCCTCTGGGAAGAGTACAGAAGAGTCATATTAATTACCTGCAACCCTCCCTCTTTTGTAGAAATAAAATTAATGTTGTGACATAAGCTGACAAAAACCAGGAAATTAAAAGTTAAAGCTGATACTCCTTCCTGATGTTTTTCCTTTTTTGGTCATTGCAAAATGAATATAGTGAAGATAATTTGCTGGAGGAAAGACTTGATCATGGAGTTCATCAAGAAAGAGGAAAAAAACATTTTTTAAATCTCTTTTGCGCTCTTCAATGCCAACTTGGTTTTGAGTCTAACAAATTGAAGCAAATCTAAAAAACAAACTTACTTTACCTTTTGCTAGGGTTCGGGACCTGACCTGATCCCTGGCTGTATATCTACACCTGTATGGTCAGGGGAACAAGGGTAAATATTTCAGTTCATATTGTCCTAAGAAATAGATTTTTGAAACATTGGTTGGTGGATAAGAATGGTCTTTTGTAGACATTTCACATGATTTCCCGCTGATAAATGTTGTTTACTTTGACAGAAATTTTTAAGCATTTTTTAAGTCTTACTAGGTTCAATATTACAGATAATGTAACAGGGATTGTGTGTTTCCAAGGTTGTTAGTGCCAGTTTCACACTTTATTCAGGTTTCCTTAGTTTTTATCTAATGTTTTAAAAGTACCCCTGCTTTAAGAGGTAAAAATAAACTACAAGGATATACTGTACAACAAAGGGAATATAGCCAATATTTTATAATAACTATAAACGAAGTATAACCATTAAAGATTTTGAACCATTATATTGTACACCTGTAACTTATATAATATTGTACAGCAACTATACTTCAATAAAAAGTATCCCACTTTCTCTTAACCACTTCATTTTCCTAAACCAGAAGGTCTTTCTCAAACCAAGGAAAACAGAAACCTAGTGTTTCTCGTCTTCAGAAAGGCTAAGTAATAATTTTTTCATTCTTTGAAACAAGACACACACTCAAGAAAATCAAAAGTGTCCTAAATCAGAATCAGTAGAAAGCACAGATGGTCTGGAATTTGGAAATACAGTTTTGGAGTGTTCCATTAACAGTCAAAGTCCTATAGGAGAAATAAATGCAAAAATCAACTTCTGAGAGGCTGTATTTAAGAAAAACCTCAACCCCTCCATCCTTTTATAGTGTTTGAAGATTAGCCAAAAGGGAGAAAAGGGAGTGTAAATTCAAGGAATGAAGCTCTAGGCTGTAGGCCAGAAACTGTGAACATTCATCTTCCCCCCTTTGCTGACAAGAATGTTTCTGGGGAAAAAGTTCCATGAGGGGCTTGTACTTCTAAGGACTTTCCTGAACTTTACCTTCCTCTTTGCATCTGCCTTCAGTCATATTAATCTTGGGTTCCTGTCATCTTTTTGCTTTACTCTCACAAATACAAATGGCTTACTCTTGTGCAGAGGAATGCCCTGTTCCGCCATCTTTTCTGTTGGGGTATATCATTTCCACTCTACCTTACTTTGCGACAATACCACCACCTCCTGGACCACTCATGATTTCCATAGCTATCTGCACATATCAGAGCAGGAAGTTGTTAAATTTCATAAAGAATTGTTAATCAGAGTAATTAGATTATAAGTTTCTTGAAGACAGGTTTTTCGAATACAATGACAATTCTTACAAAATCAGTTCAAATGAAAAAAAAATGACATGACAAATAAATGTGACATTGTATCCTGGATGGGATCCTAAAAGAGCAAAAGCACATTAGATGAAAACTAAGGAAACCTGAATAAAGTGTGAAATTGGCGCTAACAACCTTGAAAACACAAAATCCCTGTTACATTATCTGTAATATCAAACCCAGTAGTACCTATAAAAATGCTTAAAATTTTCTCTCAAACAACAATTATCAGTGGGAAATCATGTGAGATATCCACAAGAGACCATCCTTATCCACTAACCAATGGTTTTTATCTATTTCTTAAGATAATGTGAACTGAAAATTTTACCCTGTTCCCCTGCCCACACAGATGTAGATATATAGCCAGGGATCAGGTCCGGTCTCAAACCCTAGCAAATGGTCATTTTTTTTTTTTTAATTTGCTTCTATTTATTTGACTCAAACGAAAGACTGATGGGCAAGACGGGTTGTGTTTTAAGGGAAGTGGCATACCTAGGAATTTTGGGAGTTAGCAGCGTCTTGGATAAGAAGATGTAGGAGGGTCTTTGACAGCAGGTGCAAATCATCTAATGGTAATTATCAAGGGGGTGCTGTCAGAAGACAGGGAGCAAAGCAGAGTTTAGCTCTGATATCAGTTAAATTAGTCATTAGGAATTCCAAAATTATTCTGATTTGAAGTCTTATTCCTGGACTGAGTGTTTTTAGGGAGAGGGGCTTTACAAATACCAGGGCCCTCTCTTTCTCTCTCTCTGCAGCTAATTTGGAAAGGTAGAAAATTTTTCCTGCAAAGTGAGGTCAAGACATTAGGAACTGGGGCTGCAGATCCCACCCACAGTATCTGGGGCTTGAGGGCCTTTCTGGGCCATAGTCCTTGTCTTTAAAAACAATTCAGAGGATGGAACTGCAAATGTAATTCAGCTAAATGTCATTGGGGAATTTGACATTTCAGAGCTAAAAGCCTATTTCATCACTTTGGGCCCCTATTTCTAACCTGTGAAGTTCCCCAACTCTTTTTGTAAATAAGAAAAGAAAAAAAAAACTAAATTATTTTTCTTTAGAAAAGCAATAATATTCCTCAAGAATTTGGTAAGCTACAAGAATCACACTGGAAAAAATTTCTAATATGGATCCAAAACTGAAGTAAATGGTATCTGTCTTTGCTTCTCAATCAGCCTAAGACCAGTGAATCTGTAGTTTCATTGTCTATCTTAATTTCAAATGAATGACAGTCTCAGAATCTGGGAGGAGACATTGGTTGCTTTGCTTCTTTCCTAAATTGGAATGGTCCAAGCAGTATTGAAAACAATTTCACACTATGTCCCAACCTCTCCCCAGATCTATTCAAGTTTCAGCCCTGATTACTGCATGAGTAAATGAAATAGCTTGTCAACCTCTGAAAAAACAGTCCATGTATTACAGTCAGGACACCTACATAATGACAATGGGCCTGCTTGTGAAATGTCACCTATCAGGGGAAACTTGGGAATATGCATCATTTTGTAGCTTCATATTCCATATTTTCTGTTGCATATTTCTTTAAGAACTGTGGAGGAAAATCATGCAATTTAGTTATTAGACTATTCTAGCTCTATGGTAGTGAGCATTGCTTTACATAATAGATATGCTGCTAAAATGTTTATGTAAATCCTTCCCTTTTTTTAAATTTTTTGGTAAACTTGGTCTTAATTTACATTGAATTGTATTGAATTTCAGAAATTGTAGCTCGTTATTCTGAATAGTCTTTCTTTGTTACAGTTACCAAATACTTCAGGATTAATTCAATATATTTAATTCATCGAACATTTTACTATATGTATGCAGTACTGTGCTGAGAATTAGACAAGAGCTGGCCTTGGGGAAGACATGCTCCTGAGGGAAAGCTATAAAATCACACACACACACACATTTTTTTATAAAAACTCTATTTCTTCGTAAGAGCAGCCTAGCACAGTGGTTCAGGTTATGGGTTCCATAGCCAAACTACCTGTGTTCCAGGCCTTGCTGTGTCATTAACTAGCTGTGAGATCTTGGTTATTTTCCTCAAATATATAATGGACATAATAATAGAACCTAGTCAATTATATTCGGAGAGAACATAGCTGGGACCTAATGGACACTGAGTTAATATTAGCTAATATTGTTTCCTCATCGGTAAATAGGAATATAATAGTACCTTCTCTATAAGGTGGTTGGGCACATTAGATGGCTTCAGGCATTTAAAGCTTTTTGATGCTGTCATTATTATAATCAGCATTAGAGATGTACTATCAAAGTACTATAAGGAACCAGAGAGGTTGGCGGTTAATTTAGATCTGGAGTGTTGGCAAAGGAATGAAGAGAAATCCACAGTTCTCTAAAGGATGAGAAGGATTTTGATGTGCAAAGAAAGTGGCGGGCTTTTCTGGCAGAGACAAATAAAAACAGCCTGAGCAAAGTTCCTGAAAGAGAATAAAGCATTTTGGGTCGGAGTGTAAGGGATGGGTGTGGAGGGCTGTAAGTGAAGGAATAGAAGAGAAATTGGAAAATTAGTTTGGAAATGTGTATTTAGATCTTGTTATTGAAGGCTTTCAGTAACCTGAATAAATAGTTAAACAATTAAACAAATAAATAAATGGGCTTCATCCCTGTAAACATTTTGAAGCCAGTGGAGTTTCTTTTTTTAATGAGAAGAGTCATGTGATGGAATCCATTTTAGATAACGTCGGTAGCGGCATGGAAAGTAAATCAAAGAGAAAAAAGTGCGGAAGCAGAAAGTCGAGCCACAGGAATAATGTGGTTAAAAGATTAGTTAATAAACAGGGGAAAAATAAAGAGGTTGGCAGGGAACCTACAGATCAAGAAACATGTTAGGACCTTATTTGGAGTCTAACTGGAAGAACCTTTAAAAAACACTTAAGACATTTATACAACTGTAAATATGAGCATTGACTAGAAATTTGATGAATTAAGAAGTTATCGCTATTTTTAGGAGTGAGTATAGTATTATGAGTTTTTGTTTTTAAACACAGTCCTTATCTCATAGAGAAAGATATTGAAATATTTATAGATAAAATTACATAACGCACGAGATTGCTTCAAAGGTGGTTTGGGACATGGATATCAAACAGGATTGATTTGGGGACCTAGAAAATGGGTACATGGAATTTGTTATCCTCTTCTCTGTACTTCTGTCTAAACTCTCCATAATAAAAGTTTTAAAAACACAGAGGAAGGATGCTTTAGCAATGGGCCCATAAAAGAAGCATGGATTTCAGAGCCATGGCAGAGGTAGAAATCAAAAATGCTGGCAGCTTTTTGGAAGAAGTGATGGAGAAACAGGATCCAAATTTCATCCCAGATTTCTAGCATCAGTGACTAGATGGATGATAATGGCCATGACCAAGAAAATAATGTGATCTCCCTTAAGAAAGTTCTTTACAAAATGCTCTTGAGTTTGCTATTTTATTTAATCCTCAGAACAGCCCTATGAGATAATACTTCCATTTGACAGATAAAGAAATTGAATCTCATGAATTTAAAAAATTCAAATAGGGAGGCAGATTTTAGGGTGAAAGAGAGTGTATGGAGACAGGGCCACATTATGATTCTCACAGGCACTAAAGACACTTGTACCTTCATGGACCACTTCCCCCGAAGAGAAATATTAAATTACATTTTATGACTGTGCTGCTACAAAGAATATACTAATATGACATATTAAGACATTTTCTTTGACCTAGAAGTTCCCTTTTTGCTCTAATTTTTAAAGAAATTAGGACATTTTTGTGGGCCCCTAGAAGTATTTTGGCACTTGGCCACAATATGTAAGTTGGCCTTGAATGGAGGATGAGGACTTTAGGGCTCTCTCCATGGGAAAACTTACATTTTTTAGAGTCATCCCCACGAATGGCTCATAACCTGACAATAAAAACTTATGCAAACTTGAAGAGCTCTGTTTTTTTTTTAAGTTTTTAATGTTCTTAATTGATATATAGTTGATGTACAGTATTATATGTTACAGGTGTACAGTAACTTATACTGTTATTCACAATTTTTAAAGATTATACTCCATTTATAGTAATTATAAAGTATTGGCTATATTCCCTGTGTTGTGCAATATACCCTTGTAGCTTATTTTATACATAATAGTTTGTAACTCTTATTCCCCTACCTCAATATTGCCCCTCCGCCCTTCCCTCTCCCCACTGGTGACAACTAGTCTGTTCTCTGTATCTGTGAATCTGTTTCTTTTTCATTATATTTTTCGTTACATTCACTAGTTTGTTTTACTTTTTTAGATTTCACATATAAGAAATGTCATACAGTATTTGTCTTTCTCTGTCTGACTTACTTCACTTAGCACCCTCCAAGTCCATCTGTGTTACTGCAAATGACAAAATTTCATTCTTTTTTCATGGCTGAATACTGTTCCATCTTCTTTATCCAGTCATCTCTTGATGGACTCTTAGGTTGCTTCCATATCTTGGCAATTGTAAATAATGCTACTATAAACATTGGGGTGTGTGTATCTTTTCGAATTAGTGTTTTTGTTTTTTTCAGCTGTATACCCAGGAGTGGAATTGCTGGATCATATGGTAGCTCTATTTTTAGTTTTTTGAGAAACCTCCATATTGTTTTCCACAGTGGCTGCACCAATTTACATTCCCAATGACAGTGTATAGGGGTTCCCTTTTTGAGGAGCTATCTTTTTAAAGATCTCATTCTTCACTGCTTTAAAGAGACATATGCATTTGTGTTGTGAAAAATCCCCTTAGAAGGTTTGTAAGCATAATTTCCTTGACTATAGAGTAATCATTCTCATTTGATAGCTTAAGTTACAATGTTGGATGTCAAGATGACATTATTTTTGCATTAAAATGGTAACTTCTTTAGAGATCTCTTTGTATCCCTTCCTAACCTCCCAGACACACAATGGACATCATGTGAGGGGAACTTAAAAGAATAGAAAGGGGAACATTAAACTTAAATTTTGATGATTATTCTCTGGCAAGTAAATGTTGGGGTATTGACATCCAGTTCAGAGTCTAACTGAAATTTCAAAAGTCTCATTTGAAAAATTCCTGGACACTATTCATAGCCAATAACCTCTTTGAGGATTTTCCCCTCTAAGCACTACTGTAGAGAAAAAACAAAGAAAGAATAAAGATGGGAATATATATTGTAGTTCAGTAATGTATGACTTCTCTAACAGCTATTTTCTTCAAAAATTCTGGTTTGCTAAAGTTAATCATTGCATTATCAGGTCAGTTACTCATGAAGCTGAACTATAGGCTTTATTTTGTTCGGGTGTTCATGTTGCTTGACTGAACTCATAAGTGCTACACTTTTTATTTCTGAAAAATTCTGTATTATCATAGACTATTGTATCCTGAGGGAACTATTTATTCCTTTTCCTTGTGATATTTCTCATGACTGTAAGCCACTCTCTGATCCTTCACCAACCTCCAAACATAGACACCCAGACCTCTCACGAATTTCTATTCAATTAGTTTTAAAAAATAGCTTCAAACATCAAGACAATGTTTGCATATTTTACCGGAATGAGAAGATTCCATTGATCTTCTGGCCTGACAGTTTAAAATGTCAGGTTCTTCTACCCCATGTGAGATAACATTTGTTATTTTGCTTTTATTATAGTTATTTTTCTTTTCATTAATAAAATGATTTTTCCAGTTACTAGTTAGTGCATACAAGGTGAGAATCACCCCTGCCCCTCCATTCTTTACATTAGCTGCGTACCCTATTGTCCAGCATGATACCTCTAGTACGTCAGCCATCTAAGTTGCCTTGGGCCCCAAGACAATTGAAATCAACCCACAAATCATCCTGCCTAGGGTGGCAAGAAGACAGATCTTGTTATCTAGGAGCTGCTTCTCCAGGAATGAAAAAAAATGAGGGCAAACAGAACAGGCCTGGCTCACAGTAAAAGTGGCTTTCCAAGAATATGCTGACATTTTTAGAAGGTCAGAATGGGCAAAATGCAAGTTGGAAAAACCATCAACCTATTTACTTTATAATTTGTAGGTTTTCATGTCTTTGTTTTGCTGCATGTAGAAATGGATTCAACTTGAGTAGCTTGAAACAATAAAATTTAAAATGGGGAGGGGGTAGAGCAGGGGGCTAGAGAAACTAGCTTGAACAGAATACACTAACATACAAACACCAAAAAAAAAAAAAAAAAAAACCTCCTCAAAACTATTGCCTATATTGGGAAGTAAAAATTTATAAAAGAGAGGCAGACATAAAAGAAGAAATTGGGGCTTCCTTGGTGGCACAGTGGTTGAGAGTCTGCCAGCCGATGCAGGGGACACGGGTTCGTGCTCCGGTCCGGGAAGATCCCATATGCCGCGGAGCAGCTGGGCCCGTGAGCCATGGCCGCTGAGCCTGCGCGTCCAGAGCCTGTGCTCCGCAACGGGAGAGGCCACAACAGTGAGAGGCTCGCGTACCGCAAAAAAAAAGAAGAAATTGTTTATTTGTTTGTTTGCCTTTACAAAACCCATTTGGGAGAAGCATCCATATATATACATGTTATCCGGCTTGCCCCAGTTACACTGATGTTAGAGATGTCCTTTGTTAGAAATTAATGTGTGTAATAAAGTTTTACATTTTTCATATGTTTTGAAGTATATGAGCTATATTTCTTTTGACTGCATAATTACTTTTTGTACACAAGAAAAATGAGGTGCTTAACCCTAAGTAAATAACCTCAAAACAAACCAAGAGTAATAGTTACATTCTTTTCATCTTCTAGGCTATATACAATAAATATTTCTAGAAACTTTTTAAGTTACATTATTGTGACTTGCCAAAAAAACCCCTCAAAAACCGAAAAACGAAAACTCTTTTATTCAATCAGGACTAAGCTCAGACAAAAATATATCCCACCCCCATATTGATATTTTGCTCTTTTTGTTGAGTAGAGACTACCAGCATTTTTCCTGGTTTATATTAATTCCCAAAGTGTTTTCCTTTTACACTCCAGAGACATCTTTTACTCAGAATAAACCATTTGAGAAATAAGACGATAGATTTATGGCATTTTAAGTAATTTTTCTGGTTAGGTGCTTCCACTAACTCCTAAATGTTTGTGGAGGAGAATGTTATCAATAAAATTATGTTATACTGATCAACGTTTCTCTTCTTTGCATAAACTGCATCTTTAAGGCTAAGCATTCAGCTGCTTCTAAACAATGAGACTACTTTTTTAATAAAGGAAACTACCTCTATCAGTCATACCTTGAAGAACCAATTTGGGTCTTTAAAAATATTTATGTGGAGGCTGTAAAATCTCAGAGTAGGAAGGGGGTGGACAGTGCTACAAATGCTAACAGACTTATTGAGACTCCTAACCCTTTCTGGTAGCTGGCTCCACTATAACTACCAGCCCGCTTGTTGTTTTCTCTTCCCTCTGCAGTAGCACTTAGTATGACCTTGATTTTTTGTAAATGTAGTATTATTGAATTTGGTAATGAAGTTCTAAGCTTTGCCAAGCTTGAGTAAACCAGGAAAATGTTGATATTTTAAGTTACGTACGATGGGCTCTATATAAATATTCATGCCATCTATTTTCCCCTCATCTTGAGTAATGACAACTGTAACTCGGGGTTTTTTTAATAAAAACAACAACAACAACAACTATATATTTTTTTCTCTTTCTCTGATTCCTAGATGAAAATCTGTGTGTATACGGGTATGCCTGTGCATATAAATATATAGAACAAGAGAGGAGATGTCATGATCCACATATGAATAGCACTTATCTCTGCAAATTAGAATTCTCAATAATTTTATTATTTCCTGCTTTCTTAGAATTTAAATATTTATGATAAATGATTTTTATTTTCTAATAAATAAAGTTATTAATGCTTTCAAATATTGGTTCTAACTTTCTAATACAATTTGCAAATTAAGTTAAAGGGATTTTTTTCAGTCTCTGAAAAATAGAAAGTATTACATTTCTTCGAGAACTTGTGTCTGCGTTGGAGACAGTGGGAACAGATGGGGTAATCCGGTAAGAGTAAAAAAATGAAGATAAAAGATCAGTAGGGATCTGCACCAGGCAATAATCTGCCTTCGAAAAGTTGGAAAAGAGAGAAACAATATAAATAATTAGAAAAAGATTGATCTGAACATATTGTCAGAAAAAAGCTAGCGTGAGGAATGACGGCAAGGATCTTTCATTAGTTCAGGAGGTTTGTTTGCTCATTTATTCGTTTGAAGAACGTGCATATAGATAACTTTGGTACAATACCAGCATCAAACACTGAAGGAAGTAGAGAGACTAAAGAGAGATTATTTCAAGTTTTCAAGTACTGTGAGTTTCCAGTACTTGAAGTACAGAGAAGGGTCATTCTCTGCAGTAATGGACAAAAAGTCTTAAAATTAAGTGTTATTCCTAGGGAATGCAGTCCATCTGACTGTGCCTTAAAATACAACCTCTCAGGTGAGAGAGAGAGAGAAAGAGAATACGAACGAGAGCAGAGAGAGACTGACTCAACTTCTTTCCCTTGTTAGTATCTATCATTGATACAGAAACTTCTGATCAACCTGGTGGGTTATAGGTGGTCAATAGGCTTGTTTTGTTCCATCTACCTTTGCTAACACTCATACGGAGATGAGGATCCTTGTTCTTGGACTCTCTATTTTGCTAAGAGGTGTAACCCAGCATCCCTGTCCACATCTTCCCACACATTCATTTTTAGGATAATGGTTTCAAAGTCTTCAGTGGCTTCCAGTGACCACTGGAATAAGTCCCAGTTTCCTTACCTGGTACTCTCTGCCTTTGCAGCTCTCATCACTCCCCAACACACACCCGTCTACATTCAGACCAAATTTCTCACCATTCAGTACCGCCTTCTCACTGTCTATAAATACCCTAATTCATTCCTATCCTTTCAGTGTTTCCCATTTTGCCAGAGATACTTTTTCTAGATTCATCTGCAACCTACTCTTCAAGATTACATTGAAGACCCCCATAATTCCACACCACACTGAACAACCAACCCCTTCTTCAAACACTTGCAGATTTGTGTTGAAACTCCATGTATTAGTTTCACTATATCCAAACTTTGATAGCACACTTGTCATCTCTGTGTCTAGATCTGGAGCCAGTCTCTTGGAAGATGAGCATCCCTAGAACAGAGAGAAAATGCACAGTGTAGATGCCCCATACAGTCACACTATATGAATTACTTGCGGTTCTTCCCGCTTCCCTCTCATCCTCAACCTGCGGCCAAGAGAACCAGAACACTGTTCCAGAAGTGTAACCTAAGTATTCGCATGTGGTTGACCTGTCCTTCCAGACTGCAGCACTGCAAGCCTGGAGCTTTTCAAAGGAATTAAACAAAAAGACTCTCTGCTTCTTCTACCCACTTCCCACCTTCAGTTCCCTCCCCCATGTCCCTGTACTCTGTTCCAGTTGAGACTTGGATCAGTTTAACTCGATGGCTTCCCTTATAGCAATTAAAAACTAACAATTAAAAATAAGGAACACAAACACTTGCCATTCCTCCTCATAATGAAGGTACTCTTTTTTCCTTTTAGTAAGTAAAAACAAATTTTGCACTTTGGGTTTGTTTACTGGCTAGAATCCAAAGACAGAGCCGTAAGACAGAGGACAGAGTCTGAGATGATGACTTGCCTGTTTATAGATGAATAATTGGCCGAGCTTCACTGGTGCTGTGGGATGGTGACTTGCAGGTCTGATATTTATTTACACAATTCACTGAATGTAACAGAGTTTGAAATATAGCTTATAAATATTTAGAAAATATTGTTTCTAAGTATCTTCAGCTTCTTTACAGTGTATCAGGCTATTTATTTTGAAACAACATCTCTTTTTATTGAGAGGTAACGTACATAGCTGAACAGAGATGCATGCAGCCTGGAACATAATTAATATCGTGAGGGAGAAAAGAAAGGAGATGGCTGTTAGATGGCTGACAATCAGTCCTCCCTCACAGGGAAGGCTTCTTGAATATGCTGATTAAGAACGTTAGCGCTAGATGTGCATTTGAACTTTCTATATTAGGTTGCTTTGATGCAACGATGCTTTAGTAGAAGAGGCACTTGTCCGGATTCGGGGATCAGTAGGCCCTCCAGGCCAAAACACTGATGGCTTGGTGACAGATTCCTAAAGTGGCCACAAAATCTTCCCTTTCCTAAATCCATGTTCTTAAAAGCAGGCTTTGCAGCTCCATCCTGGTAGAGGTGGACTTTATTCCTCCAACCCTTGAATCTGGGCTGCCATGATGACGTGCTTTGACCAATAGATTGTAGTAGAGGTTCTTCGTACTGGTCTTGAATATATGCCTCAAAAGGCTTTCCACCTTCTCCTCTCACTCGTGAAACCCTGAGCATCTGTCATGCAGATAGTCCGGGCTGTCCTGCTAGATGATGAGACACATGCCACGTCACTCCCATCCCCACAGGTGGACAGCCAGCCAACCCCCCCCCCCACAAAGTAGAGTCACCTAGCTGACTCTAAGCTGGCCACAGATGCATAAGAGAGCACAGCTAAGACCAAGAAAACCACCCGGCTGAAAGCCCAGCCCAAACTGAGACCCACATAATCATAAGCTAAATAAATAATTGTTGTTTTGAGCCACTACGTTTGGGGGCGGTTATTTCAGCAGCAAATGCTAACTGACGCAAGTGTGTGATATCACAGTAGGTCATAACCAATGACCAATGTCTAGGTCATGTGCACAGGGCAACCTTTTTTCTATATGAAATCAGCAAGTCATTCATTCAACGTAAGTTTATTGAGCACCTAATCTAATTTATGTACTGTTTGTTCAAGGTACTGGGAATACTATCATGAGCAAGACAGATGAAGTTCCTGCCCTCCTTGAGCTTGTATTTCAGTGATGCATAGAGACAATGACAACTAAACAAGTAAATATATAATATGATGTGCAGTAGAAAAAAAAGTGCTATACAATAAAAATAAAGCCAAGAAAGGAGACAGAGTAAATGGGAAATGCTGTATTTCATAAAGTAGTCAGAGACAGACTCGCTGAAAAAAAAGATTTGAGCAGAAACTAAAGTGTAAGAGTGAGCCATCTGGAAATCTAGGGAAATAGTACTAACTGTCTAATGGGACATTTTAAATTATATTCAAGTTACACCCCCACGAAGACCTCAGTCCAGTTTTCCCTTTGCACCTTTTTGAGGTGATTTAGTAATCTTGCCAGCCCTCGTACCTATGCCATTACCCGATCTCCACATTTTAAATTTAATTGTTAGTCATGTAAGTTACAGAAAAATATTTCTGGTAGGTTGAAGGATTTTCTCATGTTGAGTTGTTAATGGCAGGCAAAGTCATATCTCCATGATTATACAAATGTATTCCTCTTGTGAAATAGAAGTTATTTCTATAGTAGTCTTGTACTCGATTTTTTAAAATATGTGTAGTTAAGGCTCTCTTTCTTTAATCCCTCAGGAATATCACTAAAGTAAAGCAGGGTTTTTGTTGTTGTTTTTGTTTGTTTATTTTTTTGTTCTAATAAAGAGTATTATGTAGGTTGTTTGAGATATTATGTAATTGTGTTGTCCACGGTAAAAAAGAAATTGAAAGACATAGAGACAAAAGTTTACAATTTGTGTTCTGTGTTTGATTATATTTTTTAATTGAATCTTTAATTTATTGGCAGAATTCTAAAAGCATCTGGTATGGGCCACAGAAAAAAAGCAAGTAAGTTGATTTTCAACCAGGATGAACTCATACACTCTTTAATACTTGAAGCAAATCATCCTCCACAAAGTTGGACTAAATCTGAATTGGAATTCACACAACGGTTGAATGAAAGGTGAGGTTTGGGGATACTTTTCACCACTTGGTTGAGCATAAAACCACGTGGCAAAGACTGTTGTCAGTTTTTTCCTCTTCCTGGCAAGGGGATAGACTACATTTTCCAGCCTATCTTTCCTTTACAAGTGGTCATGTGACTGAGTTCTAGCCAATAGAATGCGAGCAAGAGTGTTCAGTGCTGTGGCAAGGCCTGGCCCATAAAAACCTGTATGTAGTCATCTGTGCCCTTTCCCTTCATTTGGCCAGATACTGGTACCCAGGGTAACCGTGTAAGGATGTACTGAAGGTGGCACAGCCTCCATCAGTCTGAGTCCTTGAAAAACTATAGGGAACAGGCCTGTTTGCCTGTTAAATGAAGAATAAATGAAATTCTTATTCTCTAAGCCATTATATTTGGCAGGGGATGGTGGGACAGGGGGCATTGATTTTGCAGGTTAGCATGTCTTAATCAATACAAGCAGTATCTAACATTCTGCCCTACTGCCCACACCAGAAAAACAAACGTATAATATTCTTCAGTGTGAAAGCTAAGGCAGACAGGTGCTGAATGAAAACAACTACAAAATTTAAAATGCCAACAATGAGATTTCATCAACACGTATGTCTAGGAAATCCATGTTTCTAAACAGGGGTCATATTCCCTATGTCTTTTTGACTCCTGACAGGTGGAAAAGATGTTGACTGGATAGTAGGTACTTAGAAAGTACTGAATGAATGAATGAATGAATAAATAAATAGGTGAAGGGGGTTAGAAGACTTGAGCCATGTCATGTCAGGAGACATAGGTTTTACAAATATTCTTCTATGACATGACCCGTGGATTTAAATATGAGCATTAGCTTCTCTCTTGTGAAATTACAGGGTTGCACTAAATGTTTCCAAGGTGGGAATTCTGAGCCCCATTTCTTTCTTTTTTTTTTTAATTTGTTTGTTTTATTGAGGCATAGTTGATTTACAATATCATGTGAGTTTCAGGTGCACAACATAGTGATTCACAATTATTAAAGGTTATAATCTGTTTATAATTATTGTAAAATATTAACTATATTCCCTGTGCTGTACAATATATCCTGTAACTTATTTACTCATTTAGTTAATATTTATGTATTTTATTTTTCTTAACATCTTTATTGGAATATAATTGCTTTACAATGGTGTGTTAGTTTCTGCTATATAACGAAGTGAATCAGCTATATGTATACATATATCCCCTTATCCCCTCCCTCTTGCATCTCCCTCCCACCCCTATAGGTGGTCGCAAAGCACCAAGCTGATCTCTGTGTGCTATGCGGCTGCTTCCCACTAGCTATCTATTTTACATTTGGTAGTGTATATATGTCAATGCTACTCTCTCACTTCGTCCCAGCTTACCCTTCCCCCTCCCCGTGTCTCCAATCCATTCCCTACGTCTGCGTCTTTATTCCTGTCCCGCCCCTAGGTTCTTCAGAACCATTTTTTTTTTTTAGATTCCATATATATGTGTTAGCATACAATATTTGTTTTTCTGAGCCCCACTTCTGAGAGTAACTGGTCCCTTCCGGCAACTAAAAAAAAAAAAAAAAAAAAACCGACATAAAAGTTCCAAGGTTACCAACCGTGCGAATAGGGTTGTTCAGGTCTGGGGAGCCAATGACTCTTAGCATTCAGGGTACAGTATGAGCTGCCTCTTCTGCTTCTGGGGGCTTCCAGCCTAAGTACCTACCAAAAAAAAACATGAAAAGAGACTGCTAAATCTACAAGGGGTCCTAAAGTGTACATGGTCTGAACGCCCTCACATCACAGATAAATACGAATTAGGCCCCTGGAGGTTATGTCACAGAGCCACTCTTCCCAGCCGAGGCTAGAATTTTGGTTTCCTAACTTGCAACCCAGGGTACTTTCTTCAGATTCTCAGTCTTATCATATCTTGCCTATGCTTAGCTTTATCCAGGCTTAAAATTATATCTAACCCATGTAACAAGAATAGCATGCTGTATTTTATTTTTTATCTGGTTGGTTGGTTAAAAATATCTTGTGTTATCAAGACCTCATCACACCTTTTTTTTCCTATCGATTCTGCAATCGGCCTCTAAATCGTTGCCACTTACTTTCTCTTTTGGTATTGAAATAACCATAGTTATTGTAACAACCATGTTATTATAAATAACCATAGTCATCTCAAAATCTTTTGTAACTTTCCAGTCTGTCATTCTCCCCAGTGGACAGGAGTGTTTTGGTCCTTGCCCCAAAATGCACCATTTTGTAAGCCTTCCTCTACAAAACTTCCCCAACCCAACCTCCAAATCCTGACATACAAACTTGCTATAATTACCTGGTTAGTGTGGCGTTAGTCAGCAAAGCAGGAAATCTGAAAGAAACATCACTGTGGGCTTCCCTGGTGGCGCAGTGGTTGAGAGTCCGCCTGCCGATGCAGGGGACACGGGTTTGTGCCCCGGTCCAGAAGGATCCCACATGCCGCAGAGCGGCTGGGCCCGTGAGCCATGGCCGCTGAGCCTGCACGGCCGGAGCCTGTGCTCAGCAACGGGAGAGGCCATAACAGTGAGAGACCCGTGTACCACAAAAAAAAAAAAAAAATCACTGTGAGAGATAAATGTTAGAGTTTGTTATGTCAAAGAGGAATGATATCAACTAAGATGGAATGAAGGAACTCATAAATGAAATCAGAAATTCTAATTGAGGAAGTTGACACAGAAGGTAAAAAGAAGAAATGTAGCTAAGCCTTTAGCCCATTCATTTATTCATTGAACACTCGCTAAGTAATGAAACATGTCAGGCCCAGGAAAAATAAAGGAGGTACATAGAAGAATAAAACACAGTCTGTACCCAAGAAGATCACTATTTAAGGGGGAAAAGTAAATAGAGTTGCTGCTAAAATGAATTTAGTCCATTACTCACATACGCACATGTGGCCACCTGGCTCAGCTCTCCTTGGAAGGCTTGGCACAGTGGGTAGGGTGAACATTCTTCCTGTTTTGTCCTGGGCAGTCCAAGTGTATGCCTGTCGTCCTCCACAGTGGCTGCACCAATTTACAGTATGGAGGTTCCTTAAAAAAGTAAAAACAGAGCCACCGTATGATCCAGCAATCCCACTCCTGGGCATATACCCAGAGAAAACCATAATTCGAAAAGATACATCCACCCCTATGTTCATTGCAGCACTATTTATAGCTGCCAGGACACAGAAGCAACCTAAATGTCCATCAATGGAGGAATGGATAAAAAAGATGTGGTATATATATATATATATATATATATATATATATATGTGGTATATATATATATATATATACACAATGGAATATGACTCAGCAATAAAAAAGAACGAAATAATGCCATTTGCAGCAACAAGGATGGACCTAGAAGACTGTCATACTGTGTGAAGTCAGACAGAGATAAATATTGTATGATATCCCTTAAATGTGGAATCTAAAAATATGGTACAAATGGACTTATTTACAAAACAGAAATAGGATCTCAGATATAGAAAACAAACTGATGGTTACCAGAGGGGAAGCGGGGGAGGGATAAATTGGGAGATTGGGATTGACATACACACTACTATGTACAAAATAGATAACTAATAAGGACCTTACTGTATAGCCCAGGAAGCCCTATTCAATACTCTGCAATGGCCTATATGGGAAAAGAATCTAAAAAAGAGTGGATATATGGATATGTATAACTGATTCACTTTGCTGTACACCTGAAACTAACATTGTAAATCAACTATACTCCAATAAATTTTTTTTTTAAAGTATGTGCCTGTTGTCTTGGTATAATTATTAACGGTGCCTCCTTTCACTTCAAA